>NW_007261176.1:278862-321151 GCF_000164805.1 Carlito syrichta
AACTCAAAAAAAAAAAAAAAATCAATGCTCATGGCCATTCTGTGGTATTCACTGCAGAGGGGAGAAAAACGTGAACCGCTTAGTTGCACAGGTTCCCAGATGAGGCCGAACAGGGGACGCTCTGCCTTCTTGTTTCAACACCTACACTGCAAACAAATGTGCTTTTTGTGGTCTACTTATTGCCATGTTTTCCATATTTTTGTGCCTTTTGTTTGAAATTTTGCTGTTTAAGATGGCCCCCAGGTATAGGGTTGAAATGTTATCTAGCGTTCCTAAGCTCAGGATGGCTGTGCCTCACAGAGAAAATATGTGTGTTAGATAAGCTTGTTCAGGCATGAGTTACAGGGCTGTTGGCTGTGAGTACAACGTTAATCAACAATATACGAGGAGACTTCAAATACTTCATGGAAAATGTATATTATGAAAAATATGCATAGATTTTTATTTTTTTACACCAAAACAAATTTATACTAACTTGGTGCAACATATCTGAACAGGATCTAGTTTGAGGAACTAAGAAGGAGAAAACATCAGTTTGAAAAGAGCCCCTTTCAAAGCAACACGAATTCTGCTAAAATTGAAGCAAGAACAAACATCAAATTTATGATGATGGCTGGATGGAAGAATCACGAAATTAATGATGCTCTATGAAAATTTACGGGGACAATGTCCCCCAAATCAGCAGTTTACAAATGGACACTCATCTTAAGAAGACGATGTTGAAGATGAAGCCTGCAGTGGCAGACGTCCATATCAACTTAATTTTTAAAAATCATCTTGTTTGTGCCCTGATTGTACAAGACTGACGATTAACAGCAAAAACAACAGACAACATCATAGACATCTCAACTGGTTCAGCTTACACAATTCTGACTGAAAAATTAAAGTTGAGTAAACTATCCATTTGATGGGTGCCAAAATCGGTGTACCCATTATCAGTTGCAGATGCAAGCAGAGCTTTTAATAGAAAGTTTAAGTAGGATCAAGTTCCTGAAGCATTTCACTGAAGAACCGTAAGAGGAGATGAAACATGGTTTTACCAGTATGACTCTCAAAGACAAAGCACAATCAAAGCAATGGCTACCAAGAGGTGGAAGTGGTCCACCAAAGCAACAGCAGACCAGTCAAGAGCAAAGGTCATGGCAACCTATTTTGGGGATGCTCAGGAATTTTGTTTGTTGACTTTCTAGAAGGCCAAAGAATGATAGCATCTGCTTATTATGAGACTGTTGTGAAAAAGTTAGCCAAGGTTTTAGCAGAAATATGCCTGGGAAAGCTTCACTAGAAAGTACTTCTCCACCATGACAATGTTTCGGCTCGGTCCTCTCATCAAGGGCAATTTTGAGAGAATTTCAGTAGGAAGTCAATAGGCATCCACCTTATAATCCTGATTTGGCTCCTTCTGACTTCCTTTTATTTCCTAACTTAAAAAAAAATCTTTAAAGAACACCCATTTTTCTTCAGTTAATAACGTAAAAAAGATTGCATTGACATAGTTAAGTTCCCAGGATCCTCAGTTCTATAGGAATAGACTAAATGGCCAGTGCTCTTGTAAGCAGTGACCTTGGTGAAGTTTATATTGAAAAATAAAGTTTGTATTTTTAATTTTTATCAATTAAATCCAGTTTTCACATACTTTTTGAAGTCCTTCACATGTTAAATGAAGTGTCTTTAAACAGAAACACATATAAAAACAAGGTTATGAAAACGTGTGATCGGAGGCTGGCAGGAACCTAACCCTGTACTTCCCCTGTGAACAATGGCTCAGTATTTGCTAATCAAGTATACATGGTAACTTTAAATCTCTAATTCCAGTGGATAAAGCTGTTTTTAAATTTAATGAGCAACTACTATGCGTCAAACATCACTGTAAACTCTTGCATAGGCATAGTGTTTCTGCAGTTTAGGCACACTTAAAAATGGTATCAAGCCAAAAATAGAGACGTATTCATAAAGTCACTACTTTTAGAAAACTTGGCCCAACTCTCACCACTATTTCAGTAAACAGCAGCCATTCTAAGGCCACACAAGCTTTCCTGTCAAGAAACAATTACTGCCAAGTAAATGGAATGAACTTGGTGGGATTTAGTAGCCAACTGCTGGAAACTACAAGAGCCATTTCCTGCGAAGGCCACCTTCCACTGCCTGCAAAACCGACTGACCTTTCATGCCACAGGGCTGTGAAATGGACACAGAACCCCAGCCTCTACTCTCCAGGCCCTGTGCAGTGCCTGGCCCAAATCCAGACCTGAGGCGGAAGTTCAGGAAGAATGTCATGTCAAGCGGTGCTTAGCCACTTGTCCTTGACTTTAAAAATATATATATTTGTGTTCTCGAAACACTTAACAGCACCACTGAAGTTGAATCTATTTTCCTGTTCTTAATCTTCTTTGCTTTACATTTAGCAACGTAGTAACAAGCCAAGAGAGTAAAAGTAGAAACATTTTCGGGTCCCTGGAGAATCTCTAGACCAAATTCTACTTGGTTTCTAGCTCTGGTTCTTGTATGTATGAAAAGTAGAATCATTTTAAGAGAGTTTAGGACTATTTCACTCAAATTTGACTCCACAATTTCCTCTAAATTGTGAGTGAGCCTATGTATTATAAATAAACCCTGCTTTGGCCTGTACCTTGTATTGCCCCTAAGGTAAGCGACTTTTTAAAAAAATGTAATTTGGTATTACTGATTTTCCTTTTTAACTTCAGTGAAAAGTCACACGAGTGTGACACCAAACAAACTGCTTAGCTGTGGACTCTACCATCCACTTTGTAAGGATTCAAGCAGATAAATGTCCCAGAATATTAAATAAAACTGCCGAGATGGAGAATTTTCTGGTCCTGGACTATGTGTATTTATAGAAAACTGACACATCTTCATAAGTTATTTTCTTCGAAGTTTCCATTTTCCTATGAAAGCAAGAGTTTGAAATTCACTACTAGTAGAAAATTCTTAGGTTTTCAAAACAATGAAGAAGAACATCAAGAATTACAAGTAGAATTCAGTCAGTAAATGACAGTTTTTAGAGAATGACATCTTCATCTATTAAGACAATCACTGTTGAAAATGAATATGAACATATAACTTAAGTAGATGGATATTTCTTAAAGCATTCAGACTCCTGGGAGAATTTTTCAAAGCAGTAAATTTTTAAGCTTTTTCACCCTGGGACAATTATGAAAGGATCTGGGAAACACTCACATGCCTCTTTATAAGTCAAAAATTATGGCAGCATTTCCAAAGAGATAGTCCTTTATCTTTTTAACTAACTACATTGCTACATGGATTATATCACAGAACCACCAAATTTTAAGGCTGGGTGGAACTTCGACATCTCAATCAAGGGTAATGAAAACATGGTTATACAGAATACCCTTGACATAAGTAACTTCATCTTAGAAAAAGACTGTATCACACATTTAAAAAGGTATTATTATGCCAACAAGGACCAGTTGTCTGCCTGATCAATAAGGACTGCACCCAACCAGCCAAGGACATAAACAAGCACACTCTTGCACTGTCAGTCCCCACCAGAGGACTCTGTGCCCCTAAGAAGGGTAGGACTCAGGTAGCTCGAGATGGCCATTTTGATAGAAGACCCCCTCGTCTTGCTGTCACTCATGCTTAGCACCCAACATCTGCTGTCAAGGGCTCTGCCCACATCAAAGACTCTTCCTTGCAAGAAAGATGCTGACGTCTGTCTGGATCAGGCCAGGGCATACTCCTTGTCTACATCACTCTCCTGGACTGGTTCATTAACCCTTTTTCCAACCCCCTTTTCTCTTGATGTTAAGTGTCACTTTGTCGTAGAATGTTTAATCTATAACATTTATACGAGAAGGGACTCCCAAAAAACAGAATTATCTTTTGGAGAGCGGACCCCTGGTAGTACAGGCTCCCCATCCCCCACCCCATAAGTGTTCTAGGAGCTATCAACATCAGAGCACCAGCTAGTGTTGTTGTGAGAGGTTGTTTTTTTTGTAACTTCAACACATTTGCCCATTTCATGATAAGTAATTTACAAGCAATCCTGCCCACACCTCACTGAATGTTCAGCAGTCTTTGCCCAAAAACGGCATGACTCCCATGTCCCAACCTCCCTATTTCACTTTTTTTTGTTTCCCTGATGAAAAAAATCCTCAAAGGTAAACATTTTGCCCATGTGGAAGAGGAGAAACAAAAAATGGCAGAAGCACTGAAAGGCCTCAAACTGAGAGTACTCTGAAGATGACTTCAAGCTGAACATGTAAGAATGCATAATTTATCTATCTATCTATCTATCTATCTATCTATCTATCTATCTATCTATCTATCTATCTATCGGAGTTGGAGTCTCACTCCATCACCCAGGCTGGAGTGCAATGGCATGCTCACAGCCACCCAGCATTGACCTCCTGGGCTCTGGTGAGCCTTCCGCCTCAGTCTTCCAAGTCGTCGGAACTACAAGTGCGTGCTACCACACCCGGCTAATTTTTGATTGATTGTAGAGACGAGGTCTCTCCAAGTTGCCTGGGCTGGTCTTGAACCCACCAGCTCAAGCAATCCACTCACCATGGCCTCCCAAAGTGCTGTGATGACAGGTTGAGCCACCAAGCCCAGCCCCAAATTTCTTGTAAATAAATTCCAGACCCTCCCTTGTGTGTTGATTAAGTATATGACTGTGTATGTGTGGAATGTCTGAAGCCTGTGTACTTGTGGCTCTGACACCTGAGTGACGGGAAGTATGATGGACAACTGCCTAATGGGGAACTCCACGCAGTTGTGGCTTTTATGACACAGCATCGATAGAGATGCGACCTTGTGGACCTGGTTATGTCTGGTCTTGCGCTGCTCAGGACCGTGGTCATTAGTAACAAAAAGGGAACCAGCTGTCTAAGGGATTCCTCAGGGGGTCTGTGGGCATTTCTATAGGCCAGTGCACTCTATACTAACTAAACCCCCACACCTTTTTATCTGATATAAAATGTTAACTTTCACTTAAAATAATGAGCAACACTGGACTTCATATCTCGTCATATGCTTGTCATGATGCGGTGGCCACAGGGCGAGTGAGGAGAGGGGAGGGAGCCAGAGGAAACCAAGATGGCACCAGGCGGTGCTGGAGCTAAAGGAACCAGCCTGTGAATGGCAGGCCCCAAGGACAGGGGCTCTTTGGGAAGTCACAATGTGCATCCTCATGGAATGTGCAGGTGGGGATTCATATATACCCAGCTACTTGAAGGTCACCTCTTCAGGGGAGCCTTTCTGTTCAACAAATTCCAAGTCATTCCCTGTCATATTATCCCATACACTTTTAACAACATGATATTTTCTAGTTAATGTGTTCATGTACTGCTTTGTCTGCAGCCCCCGCTACAATGTAAGCTCCTCTAATAGGGTTCTCTGGGCTCCAGAAAACAGAGCCAATAGGATCTGTCCATCTGTCCACCCGTCCATCCATCCGTCAAGAGAGATTATTTTAAGGAACTAGCTCACACAATCATAAGAACTGGCAGGTCCAAGACCTGTAGGACAAACCCACAGGCTGGAAACTCAGGTAAGAGTTGATATTGCAGTCTTGAGTCTGAAATTGACAAGGGAGGCCAGGCAGATTGGAAACTCAGACAGAGTTTCCACCTTACAGTATTAAGGCTGAAGTTCTTCTTTGGGAAAACCTCAGTCTTTGCTCTTAAGCCCTCCAACTGATTAGAGGAAGACCAACCACATTATGGAGGGTTACTTGCTTTCCTTAAGGTATGCTGATTTCAATGCTGATCACAGCAATATCTAGCCAGGTGTCTAACCAACAAGTGGGCACCACAGCCTAGGCAAGTCACACACGAAATTCATGATCAGAGTTCCTTTGAGTAGGACAGTTCCTGTCTTTTTCACTGATCAGTCTGACTACCTACTGCAGTAAAAGACGCACAGTACTTGTGTGTTGAGAGAATCAGTGAACTTCTTTTTCTGACAATTATTTATGTCCTCTGTTCATTTTTCTTCTTAAATGACTTGTACTTATTGATTTGTGAAAAGCACTTTAATTAAAATAAAAATTGGGCACACCTTATCAACAAAGGTACCTGCGTAATGAACATTTGTATACCTAACCCTGAATTGTATCCCACATCTTTAAAATAAAAAAATTACAAACAATAATAATATACCTGAAATATGTTAATAAAGCAATATATTTATTAAAATACATAGGAATAAACAAATTATTATGAAAATATAATGAAGAAAAAGGTCTAGAGTAAGACTAGGAAGTTTAGTGATCATGGGTCTTAACTTCTCAGGACGTCTACCTTCTATCTGTAAGAAATAACAACAAATAAAGGTGCCAGACAGCTCTAAATTGAGAAGTGAAAAAAATAAAAATTAACACTTAGTTAAAATGGTTTGCCAATATTTTTCATGTTTCCCTTTTCTTTTTAAATAGTTTTTGGCCATAGAGAAATTTTTTCCTTTTATTTTCATGAAGTCAAAGTTATCAGCATTATCTTTATGGCTTCTGAGTTTCTGTCATGCTTAAAAAGGTTTCTGCAACTCAATATGATAAAAAGTATTAAGACATTTAGTATTTTACTTCATTTTGTAATAACTACTTCTTAGGTACATCTAGAATTTATTTCATATAAAAAAGTGCAGCAGAGATCGGTTTTCCTCACATTACTTGCACTATTTATTAAACAATCTACCTTTCCCACTGACATGAAATAATCTCATTAACACACAACAAAATGTGCATATGTGTATATTCTCATATAATTGAAGGGGCCTACTTCTGAACTGTCTCCATTATCTCCTTATTTGTTTTGCATCAATATCCATCAAAAAGAAAGAGGTGACACGCTATTTCCATGATATTCAGTGAGCTAATTTTGCAGTTGAAATCAGCTATAAAGGGCCATACTATGACTGATGTGTGAAATCAAACAGGTGCTTTGTTAATAGAACCCTTTGTGACAGAGAAAAACAGTTCAACTATTTGGCTTACATGTCTTTAACTTAAAAAAAAAATCCATGAGCAAAATAGAAACTGCAAGATCTGTATCATCTCTCTTTGGAATCAAAGATGACACTATTAACTATGTCAGTAGTAAGAGCCCAAGTGGACCAGACAGGAAGACCAGAGGAGCCCCACAGCTGCAGAGAAAGTGGCATCATTTGTCGTCACTGTTTCTGGCAACCTTAACATTTAAGCCCATAGGATATAACTTACATATAATAACATATACATTAAAGTAGCATAAATTATACACATGTTATTGTACATGTTAGCTTGATTAGTCAAGGCTTCCTCTTTCTCCTCCTCTCCGTTTCATTCACATACATATATGACATGTTAAAATACAGAAAAGGTAAGCCCTAGGACAGGTACTTAACCTCTATTTTCCATGGTCTTTCTATCCCCACACACAAGTGCCAATTCATACTATCATCAGACACCGCGTTCCTCTTTGTTTCTAATGCCTACTAGAAATAATAACAATATTGCTATTCCATGTGTCAGCCCAACTTTTGGAAAGCCCACCTATCTTGGCCTTTTTTCTGTTTCAAGCATCCTTTTAAAGTCAGTCTTCCATAATCTGGGAGAAAGGAAGGGAACGTATCCAGATGTCCTCTTTGTTATTTCAGGGATTAGTGGTTCAGACACTCATGTGTAGTGTTTGCATCATGAAACAATGGTGGTGGCCTATTATCAGCTGCATGTCTGACTTGAGTTGACTTCAATAATAGACACTGAAATATTAAATGAGTCAATACAGGAGCACTGCATGGAACAGTGGTGGACACAGTGAACACTCCACACCCTGTGGCTACTTTACATTGTGGCCATTCTCCCTGCCATCAAGTCTACAGTCTTGAGAGATACATGGTCAGCACAAAACTTGGATGACACTAACAAGCCCATATGGAGACTAGAACTGATCAGCCACAGTGTACAAGGCTGTACTCAGACTGTAGGACAATACTGTTGTCAGGACCCAATCATCAGACAATGCCCATGTCTCAGTCCATTAGACAGTGCTCTGCGTGTTAACGTCTTGCTGACTTTGTATAAGCCTTTTGGTCAAATGATACCCCACATCAGAATGAACCAGAACAATGAACTCACCAAACACAAACTGAATTTTTGTCTTCCACTTAATAATATACTGATATAAAGACATTTTAAGTAGCAGGTTCAGTTCAAGCGAATTCCTTTTTTTTTTTTTTTTTTTGAGTCAGAGTCTTGCTGTCACTCACTCAGGCTGGAGTACAGTGGCATACTCACAGCCTGGACCTGTTGGGCTCAGGTGATCCTTCCACCTCAGCCTTTCAAGTAGCTGGAACCACAGCCACAGGCCACCATGCCTGGCTAATTTTTTTGATTTATTGTAGAAACAATGTCTTGCCAAGTTGCCCAGGCTGGTCTCGAACCTCCGGACTCAGGCAGTCCTCTTGCCTTTGCCTCCCAGGTGAGAGCCACCATGCCCAGTGGCAAACCAATTCCTAATATCCAATTTTTGTGAGAAAACCACTTTGTATATGTTTTTAACTGAGTTTTCTGTTCAAATGCATTTTAAATTTTGAATAAGGAATGAGAAGGAAGCATAACCTTTTTAAGAAGCAGCTTAACAAACTGTCAAAGGAGAAATCAGTTATTAAAGAGTACACTTTGTATACTTAACCAATTAATAGAGATTAAGCTTTGTTTCAAAGAGGGGTGGATAAGAAAAGAGAGCTGAGTAAGTGACTAAGGCTGGTTGCTAAGGAAATCTCCTAAGACTGACATAGTCACCCCACAGGGTGGGCACAATCTCTCTTCTTTCAGTTTGGTCCAAGAAGGATGAAGTAAGAAGGCAATGAGGTGGAACTGGTACCAACCTCCCCCTTACAAGCGTTGCATGGGACTGCGGAGGAGGGAACTTAATGCTTCTTCTCAGAAGCATGAACCAACAGCCTTCTAGAAAACCTGAAAGAATATATAGCCCATTGCAGACACACCTGACAGTAAGCTAATGCTGTAAGGGTTTTGGAAACGGAAGGAATTCTAGGCCCTTAAAGGAGCAACACAACCTCACCACCTCCTTTGTGGAGCCAAAGGATTCAGAAGGAGTTTTCTCTCCAAATATGACAAGAAAACTGATACATTCAAACCCCAGATTCTACTGAGCTGTTAGCAATTCTTTACATCTTTCTCTTCTTTATGCATCTTTTTTCAGAAGTTAAATGGGCTAGTAATTAGTGACTGGTTTGTATTTATTCATATTTCCATAAATACTTCAGTTTTTGAGGATGAAAGCACAACCATTTTTGCTAGATGTTATTACACCAAGATTCAGTCGTTCACACCAAATAGAGCTTTGTCAACTGACCCACACAGGCACAACCCAAAAGCCACTTTTTCACCTGGGGCCTGGGAGAGACTTCAGGTCTAGAAAAAACTAAATAGCCCCTTAGAGGCCAATCTGGAAAATGCAACGACACATGTCACAATTATATTACCTAACCTTACTAAGCAAAATTAGAACATGAAATACTTTGTAAGCAGAGCCTGAATTAAATTGATATTACATTCACCTTCATTCCCTGCTGTTTACTTTGTCGTGGCCATTTCTAGTGACCAGGGATTATTTGCTTTCAACTAATTTTAACACTTAGATCAGAGACTTACATGCACAGGTCATTAAAATCGGTCATATTTATGGTCATTCTCAAAGTCTGCAAATCGCTGAAACTGAAACGCACTGTTCTTGTGCTTGGGAGCCAAGATGTTCCCGAGGCAGTGTGAGGGGAGAACGTGAGGCGTATTGGCAGGAAGCACAATCTGCTAGCGTATATAGTTCATCACTGGGAAAGAAAACTCCTGATACTACAGCCCACGAGGCTGTGAATGCCGGCATCACCTCTTTCTTACTCATCTCCAGAATCTAGAGAAATGGTGCTTCCTGTCTTAGTAAGATGCCTCTGCCTTTTGGCTTGGACACTTCTGAGCTGTGCACACACATATGCCTTTGGTTTAGCTTAACGATTTGATCATGAGAGAATATAATTTAGTTAGAATTTAGGCGCCATCCATGACCATCCATCACCCATTTCACATTACAACAAAATTAGGAGCTCATAAACTCACAAAGATCCCACAATCACACATTAAAGCAGTAATGGGAATTAAACAGCCTCCTTAATCTACTACAAATGTGAAACCCAGAGGGAGAGAATAGACATAACTGTTTCTGGGCACATGATTTTTGGGGCACAACACAGGAGACATTGTGTTAAAAGGCACTTTGTCAAAACATACTGTGTAATTTTTTCCCCCTAAGTTCAGAATCAATAAATCAAAGAGAATGGCTGGTCTTGAATCAACATAAATTGTTCAGTGACATAATTAAATACCCAAGTCATTACGGGCTCAGTACGAAGGCTGATATTAAAAATGAATCTATTCTGCGAAGACACCACATCGGGACTCTTCCTATTTTGAGTGTGATATTACACATCGCTGAAAGTACCTCACTCCCTCAACCACATCTTCACAGGGGAAGATTTAGGCTCTGATTAAGCCAGCCCAATGAATTTTTTGGTCACACTGATCACTGATTCTCACTGCTGTGAGAATTATTGGCAGCAACAAAATAATTACTATTAGAGGCTGGTAGGAAAGATCCAGTCTGCCGGAGGATCTGGGAAGTGATTTTTTACAATTAAGCCTTCAGGCTATGGGAATAAACACAAATAGAGCCTCTTTAAATTTTTTAATATGGTTATAGAAAAGAAATTCAAATAATACAAAGAGTATACAGTAAAACATGCTTTCCTCCCACTCCAAACACCCAGTGTTTCCTCCAAGAATCAAGCCCTAACAGTTTTCTATATATTCTTTCAGGTACTTCCTGTATATATTAGCATATACGTCCCTATATAACTTTGTTTAAAACATAAATAAGAGTATATACTACACAATGTCAGGCACGGTGCTTGTTCATTAACATCGTATCTTTGGAATCATTCCATATCAGTACATACAAAGTAACCTTATTCAGGGCATGATCTTTCCAAATACATATATGGTATAAAAGATGTAGCAGCCAGTATGAAAGCAATGTTAACTCCTAAGTAGGCTAAACTGAGCATCAAAGAACCTTAGAAATAGGCTGAGCCTGGGGCACTTCCACTGTTCCCATGGGAAGCTGCGAACGTCAAGGCTCTCACTGTGGCTGCCTTTACTCTAATCCAGAAACCTGTGTGTTTGTCTTCACAGTCAAAGCATCAAGCTCTCTGGTCCCTAGCAGAGGGGGCATGCCATCTGTAGTCAGGAGATGCTGGAACAAAATAAGACACACTTGAAGTGCAGAGCAGGCAAGGCAGAGTGAGTCTCACCTGATCCTCATGACAATCTTCAAAATTTTCCCAAAGACTCTAAAATTCCCATTACTGCCTACTCATCCACTCTGAAATTGAGAGTGTGTCCCTGGGTGCTCGCAGTCCTTAAGCTTCCCTGACTTGGCTTCCACTCGACAATCCCACCTTCTATATCAAGCCCAGGATGATTGAGAACAGGGAGACAGTGAATCACCACTGAGAAGGCCTCGAGTGACTTTTCTGAATAAAAATATGCATAATTCAGTGGCTGGAGAACTATTCCTGGAAACAGATGATGAACTACTCAGGCTCTTTACAAGGAGCCCGGCTCATTTACTATCAGTTAAGCAAGCTGGACTTCTTGGGAAGGCAGATACTTGACTGAAGTTAATACTGTAAATATCACTGAGTCCTGGTGGCTTTTCCAAAGGCAAGAGGGACAGTCACTCAGCACTGAGTTCTCTCTTGTAAAAGATGCTGAAACCCAGGCATGTCTGCTGTTTCTTGTAGTTCTAACACACATCTACAACTGAAGGTCACAGTGGCGCTACCATGGCATCAGCAATGACTATCATTAAATAATCTTGGGAAGACAAGGCT
Organism: Carlito syrichta; assembly: GCF_000164805.1. Lineage (NCBI taxonomy): Eukaryota > Metazoa > Chordata > Mammalia > Primates > Tarsiidae > Carlito > Carlito syrichta. The sequence continues at coordinate 290,794 of NW_007261176.1, forward strand.
TAGCTCTGTCTATTGGGAGCCCTTAAAAAACAGTATCATGGAGGTAGCTACTTGGCTCCCACTTCTAACTGGAGTCTTACATATTATCCATCCTAGATAAATGTTAGCGTGTTTTATATAGTAAAAGGATACCTAGTTCAGATTAACTTTATTTCCAGAGTTTAGAGATCTTACCACCAAATAAATAAATAGCACAAAGATTAAAAATGTTGGCCCAACTCCCAACATCTGCTGAATATATTCTTTTAGATTTTTCTTTTCATTATATGGAATGCATAATATATATTTACACAAGAAGCTGACCAATCACATTATCTTTACATACTGTGGCTATAGTAACTTGTTCAATTCATACAGTGTTATGATTTTTAAAAAATAAGAAATCACTTAAAATTACTTTAAAACAGTCCCATTATTTGGAAGCTTTTAGTCTTTAAACATATGAATCAACAATCTACTACACTGAGGAATGCCTTTTGAAAAAACAGCTACCTCCTTTGAGAAGCCTTACCAAGGGCTAAAAATATAAAATAGCTGGAACCTTCTCTTCAAAAGAACTTGGTATGAATCAGCAGAAAACATCCTGGTTGGGACTACTTCTGAACCAGTCCTTTCTCTGGCCCATCACAATTTTTTTTCTTTCCTGTCACGTCTGACCCCACAGAGATGCCGTTGGATGTCACTGACCCATCCACTAAAGACCTCTGCCAACTCACAGTTCTCCACTCTTCCAGGGAGAATGACGGCCTCTTAAAATACTCAGATGTTAGAAACCGGGTCCCTGCACACAAGTGTCTCTGACTGGTCCTAAGCAGCCCAAGCTGGCCGATGGCCCTGCAACATGTGAATATCAAGTCTGGTGTCTGTGCATATCACTACTCTCAAAGAAGAAATTCCCTGTCCTTAATTTTTGGCCTTCCACTTGGCTTAATTTGCTTGTTTTAAGGGCATTAAATGTCACAGTCACAACCTCATCATTTCTGGAGTACACTCATGCATCCATGGTGAGTGAAAACCATGTCTAGGTTCTCCTGACATGTTCAGTCTCATTTGCTTAGTTACTGAGGGTCTGAATACGCAGCTATTGAAAGGGGAACGAAAAGAGTGTTGGATCAAAATGTTTACTGATACATGAGTTCATTTTGGGGTGTTCTACAAACACACGGACTCCTAAATTCATCCATTGAACGTCATTTATTATGAATCTATTATGTACCAGGCATTGTGCTAGACCTTAAGAATGCAAAAATACTCAGAAAATAATCCTGTTTTCAAGGAGATTGTAGTTAGAAGAGACAGACTAAATAAATAAGAGCAAAAAGATCATGATTAAACCACATATGAAGTAACAAAAGTGAAAAAAGATAGGAAGGACTGATTTAATTATTACAGGGTAGGAGAAAAGGAATATCATAGAACAACAGTGTAACTAATTATCCAATCAGTTCATCTTCAGAGTGAAAAAAGTCAATGAAGTTAATAAAACCATACAATATTTGAAATTTTTATTAAAAGACTGATAAATTTTCATCATCATTGTAGGCTTACAAAAAGCATTTTCTTTAATAACTGTTTTAAAAAATAAAGTTCTTTCCAAAAAATTAAAATAGCATATTCATGTATGTTAAAGCCCCCCCCAAAATGACTGAACTTTGTTGATTATCTAAATATCAGAAAATAACATAAGCAGAATAATTAGTCTTGGCACATACTCGTATGGTTTAATCAATTTTTTAATTTATATGTTTCTAAATCCAATCTGAAGAATTCATTTTTTCCACTGTGGATTCATTTTTAAATTTTAAATAAAGTTGCATTTCAGGTCTGCTAGGCTTTAAACCATCCACATCTTCAGTTGATTCCTCTTTAATGACCATAATATTTTGAACTTGGAAAATATTCTGTTAGTGCTGCAATGCCAAATAAATTCACAGCAAATTCTACTAAATGAACACATTCTAAATTGTGAATTTTTAATGAAAATATATAAGTAGTTCAGTCCAACTAATTTTTATAGGTATTGTTATTTTGCTACCTTTCTTCAACAAATACTATCTTTTCTTTGATAAACACTTTTTAAAAATAAACCTTGTCAAAAAATGTCTCCCAATAAATGATTTTTTATGCTTCCCCAAATTTGGATGCTGCAAAATCAACCTTCTCAATCACTTTCCATTGCTGTAGAGATATGAAATTACTCAATTAAAAATAGGAGCACCACCAAGATACTTTCCACAGATTGAGTTATTCCAAAGCACAATTATAGAATTTCAAAACTAACTCTCATACACCATTTAAACTCTCATCACTTAATTTGTTCAGTTTATTTTTTTCTTTTGTAAGGATGCATTTCAAGTTTTGTTTTCATTAACTGTAACTTGCTACAAATTTCAAAAGCTACTGGTTGGGGCACTTAATTTGTTGACTACTTTGATTCAAGATTTCCAACTGCTTTCTAACCAATGTACCAAAATTTGAGGGATTTGCTTACAAAGAAGTTTGATACTATTTAGTACACTTAAACTGATTTCCAAGGTATTCCCTCAAAGACTATGGAACAGGGAGCTTGGGAAGAACAAAAAAATACCTGGATACATGAAATACAAAATAAGAGAAGAATCTAATCAGAATCCCAGCAAAGGAGAGCAGAGTGGTGCTCAGGGTTGGGCAGAGACTAGAGACCATTCCATTCTCAGCAGCTCCAACTGACTGAGTCCTTCCTCCACAGGACCCAGCATCCCTGAGGCAGGGGCAAATGACGCAGGCAGTTGCACTGGCGTGGGTGTTGCAGCCGGAGGAAGGAGGCTGGCAAGGGACTGACCATGGGAATGTCGGAAGGGGTTAGACTGGATGGGGAAGCCCGGGGGCGTAGCAGGCCCCAGGGCTTCTCAATAACGACCAAGGGCAGGCACAGAAATAAGAAATTGAGAGGTCGTTGTCAAAAGGCTGACACGGGGTGGTGAGTAAGGTTACAGAGCTGGGCAGTTCCAGGGACCCCCATCCAGAGAGTAGCTGTGGGGTTGTGTGCTTAACCACAGAGTAGTAGGAGAACAGCTGGTCAAGGACACGGGAGGTCACAATGTGGGTTGTCCTCACGGACACGGCAGGCACCACACAGATCATCCTGGTCGCGGGAGTTGGGGAAGAGAGTAGAGATCTGGAAGTCAGTCACCAAAGGCTTCTATGCACGAAAGAGCATGGCCCAAGATCAGGAAAGGGCAGAAATAAGCAAGGCTGTCCGGGAACTCAGCCTGAGAGACCAAGCCACCACGGAGCAGGGATTTTTTAACTTCAACATGTAAAATTAATCATCTGGATGTGGCAGAGGGGGATCTAGCAGAATTCTAAATGCCTGCTTCAAACCAGGAGTCAGAGTCTCTCAGTCATCCCAGCCACGCCCCTTCCCCTCGAGGGAAACATTTCTCACACTCACTGGGGCTGCAATGATGCCAGCAGCATCACCGGCATGCGTTATTCACAAAGCACAAAGCTCCGAGGATTCAAGGTTTTAGAAATATCAGCTCAGGAGACAGAAAGACTGCTAGCAAACACAGAAAACCCAACAACTGGGTTTCTGACGTCTGTGCTTGTTTCATGGGATTCACACTGAGAAAACAGGAACAGCAAAAGAAACATGAGACCGTGGAATTTTAGACCTAGACCTTAGGCTTGTATAAAACAAATACATAATATATTTTTTAAAAAACCCTCTATTGTACTGTCAGGCCCAGGGAGGACGGGGGCCAAGCTATCATGGACCTCACAGGAGGCAGAAGGAAGCCAGGGCTCTGTGCTCACGGCTCCCTCCCATCTCTTTCCATTTTACAGCATTCCGAAATGGATTTCCTAAAGAAGCCCCATGATGTCTCCCCAGATCTCTTTTCAGATGCCTGGCAAAATCTCCCAAATGGGAACACGAGAAAGTTTACACCTATAGCCTCAAGTCTCCCCCCATGAAATAACCTCTAAGAAAAACCATTTAATTTACGTCATGTCTTCTAAAGGACAGAAGCTGGAACTGAATTAGATTCTGTCCAAGGTCCCTTTGGGCTGCACTCCTGATTTAATGGTCCCTGCCCCCTAGGAATTTGGATTCAAACTGGCAAGCCAGGATTATAGCTGTACTCTGACCTGAGTTAACTTTGAAGTGTCCAAGGGCTCCTTCCTCAGGCCCTTTCTCTGCCACCCCCATGCCTCCTGGACTGTCGGTAACGAGACTTCATCTGAGGTGGCCCTGCCACGCCCCTGGGGCCCCTCAGCTCCCCCAAGCCTCCCAGGCCCTTGCTCTTCCTCAATCACAGGGGCACACCCCTGAAGCAGAACTCTATGGCCGAGGTCCCCTTTCCCAGGATGTTCTTTGTGGACAGCAGCACTCAGGGCTGGCTACATACTTTGCAGGGCTCAGTGCAAAATGAAAATGTAGCCCCCTTGCTCAAAGAGCAGGGGGAAATTTTTCACTTTTTTTCATGTCTTTTATTGTATTTTTTTTTATGTTGTGCTCCCTCTGTCATAGGATACTCACTTGTAGGGTGAGCGCAGACCCCTCCAAGGCACCTGGGTTCCTGGCCCACATCCGGGTGCTGGTCACACACATCTGACCAACCTTCCAATACCTGGGCCGAGGCTCCCACCAGTACAAGCTCCACTGTCCCTTCAGATTTTACTCATAATACACAAATTTAAACATCAACTTATTAAGCATTTTCACATGGCAAGTACAAAGAAAACCCATATGTGGGGCCTTCTCAGCCTGGGGCTCTGTGTTCTGTGTGACTGCACTGATCAGTGACAGGAACGCATGGCTTACAACCTCACTTCCTTCAGGTCTCTACTCACCATTCGAGGCTAAATAGCAAATCATCCATTCACCTCCCAGCACTCCCGACCACCCTCACCGTCTTTTCTGTTTTTCAGTAGTCTTTAGCACTACTTGGCATCTACTCAATCATTTATTAAACTAATGGTCTGTCTGGTGTCTGTCTCTCCTGCTATTACGAAGGCTTTAAAGGGGTAGAGAGTTCCTTTCATTCATTGCTGTATCCCCACTGGATAATAATGCCAGACGCACGGTGGATGCTCCATAAATACCTGTGGGATGAAGGAATGAATGATGATGATGATGCATAATGACCAGTACAGATAAAAAATGTTACAGAATTTCTAGAAAGAGAACATTTCTGTGGGCTGGGGATCCTGAGACCACACAGGATGTGTAGTTCACATTTTAGAGAGGAGCAATTATAACGCACAAGGATTGCTTTCCTTGAGGACTATGCAGCATGCTTTGGGGTCACAGGGAAAGCCCTGGTGGGGGAGACACTCTCGAGTGGAGGGTGACTGAGAGTCAGCTATGCTGGGATGTGGGTGGGGCCATGCTCCAGGCAGAGGGCATTCAGCAGCCTGAGTGAGACTGTGAGGGAATGCGTCTGGTGTGGTGCTTTAAAGAAAAGAGTGAGTCTAGATGACTGAGAGGAATAGAAGGAGAATTATAGACACAGGGAAGACAGAGAAAACCCGAGGCAGGAGTACACACATCCTATTTGCAGTGTACGAGGAAATTCGTTTGGTTGGAGCAGAGCACTGTTTCCTGTAGTAAATCATCAAACAGAATTGCAATTCTATTTGAGCATCTCAAACCAGATATATATCTAATCTAATATATTCTGAAATGCAAAACTGTGTAGACATTCTTTTTACAAGCCCCAGGTTTCTACCTACTAAGGAATTAAAAGCAACAAAATCTGTGGTCACACTATTTATTTTTTTTTAACAAGCCTCAGTTTGCTTGCTGATTTTAGGGTACTATATGTATCTTTACATCAAATAAATATCTGTACAATATATTGGTGAATAAATGGATAATTTCTGAAACTGATGTTTTATATTATAAGCATGACTGTATTTTTATGGATTCTCAAATCTGAATATTAGTGACAAGCTGTTACTTTTCAAACATTTTACAATTGTTTATATAATGTATGGGATTTTAAAATTGTGCATACTTTAAAAACTCAAAAGATGCTTCCTGAAAGATGTTGAATGTCATTCAAACTGAATTAAATGAGTAAGATTATGTTTTAAAAGTAGTGTGAAAATCTTTAAAGAATTATTGTATTAAAATAATGATAAAGAATCAAAAACTGTTATAAGAGACAAAAAAGAACAACATACAATGATAAAAGGGTTAACCCATCAAAAAGACACAACGATAAACATACTTGCACCAAGCAACAAAGTTTCAAAGTATATGAAGCAAACATTGACAGAATTTAAGGGGGAGCTGTATGCGATGGCTCATGCCTATAATCCCAGCACTTTGGGAGGCCAAGGTAAGAAGATTGCCTGAGCCTATGGGTTCGAAACTAGCCTGGACAACTTGGTGAGATCGCATCTCTACAATAAATCATAAAAGTTAGCCGGGTGTGGTGGTATGTGCCTGTAGTTCCAACTACTTGGAAGGATCACCTGAGCCCAGCAGGTAGAGGTTGCGGTGGCTGTGAATGTGCCACTGCACTCCAGCCTGGGTGATAGAGTGAGACTCTGACTCAAAAAAAAATTTAAGGGGGAAATAGCTCTACAATAATAGTAGGAGATTTTAATACCCCACTTTCAATAAGGAATAGAATGACTAAGCAAAAGATCAATAAGAAAAGAGAAGACTTGAACAAAGTATGGACCAACTGGATCTAACGGATGTGAGGGGGAACCCCAAAACCACAGAATTTATTTATTTCAAAGAACTCTCTGTTTGATGCAATACACCTATCAAGGTGATTTTTATATTGCTCAGAACAGGTTTTCAATATGTCTATTTGGATGCCTTTTAGTGCTTCTGTCATTTTTTGTTTCACCTCTTCCACACTGGCAAAACATTTCTCTTCGAGGATTTTTTTTCACCCAAGGAAACAAAAAAAAGTTGCTCAGGGTGAATCAGATGAGTACGGAGGGCGGGGCACAGAGGTCATGCCATTTCTGGTCAAAAACTGCTGGACACTCAGTGCGGGGGGGGCACGTTGTTTGTGTAAATCACACATCATGAAAAGGGCAAACATGTTGAAAGAATCTCCAAAAAACAACTCACTGAAGCTGAATGCAGCCTCTTACAACAATGCTAGTTGGTACACTGATGTCGGTGGGTTCCCAGTACACTTACACAGTAGGAGAGCCTACTACAAGGGGCTTGCCCTTCAAAAAATAATTCCATTTGTTGGTGTCCTCCTCATATATGTAGAGCACTCCATCTAACAACAGAAGAAGAATACACATTTTTCTGAAGTTCACACAGAACATTCTACAGGATAGACCATTTTTTAGGCCACAAAACGAGCGTTAATATAATTAAAAAGACTGAAATCATAGAAAATATCTTTTTCAATCAAATAAAACCAGAAATCAGCAGCAGAAGGTAAATTGGACAATTCACAAATACACAGAAATTAAACAACACACTATTAAACAACCATTAGGTCAAAGAAAAAATTAAAGGAAGATGGAAAATATCTTCAGATAAATGAAAACAAAACACAACATAGCAAAATTTATGGGATGCAGTGAAATCAGTGCTAAGAGAAAAACGTATGGCTCTAAATGCCTACATTAGAAAAGAGTTCAAAAAACATGTTCTACATTGACAATTTCATATAACTGAACCTAATAAGGTTCGTTCATGACTACCCTGAACTTTGGCTTTTCTTTTCTTTTTTTTTTTTACCTTATTATCGCTCTAAATCTTTTATATCTCACTAGGTTTTCCAGTGCCAGGGGGAAAAATGGCAAAGCATATTCAATAACCAGCCTGGAGGTTAATACAGCAGGAGCGGCAGCCAGAGGCCTCGATTTTGCCTACACTGGTGTGCTTCCCGCCTTATCTCCCAGCAAGATGCCACACTGCTCCCACCCCAGTCAGACCGAACCTCGTAGGACCAAACTCCTCGCCGAGCAGCTCCCTGGAGACCCAGCTCCCCGCATCCTGAGCCTTCGCACGCGGCCTCTTCCTCCCACCAGGGCTCCTTCGCTTCTCTCTGCGCAGCAGCCCAGGCCTGGGGCCCAGCCGCCTGCCTCGTGCGGCACGTGCGTCTGCCTACCTCGTCATCGCTCTCTGTTAAGCGTGTTTCCTCCCACGACGCCCCGCGCAACCTCAAAGGTGAGTCACGGTGGCTCTAACCGCTCCTCTACGGACTGTGTCTCGCTTGGGTCCCTGGAGGCCCTTTCCTCCCCACCCACCCAATACTGAGCAGACGCCACCAGCCCACCAGGCTCTCAACATCTGTCCTGAACAACGATCAGACTGTGGTCACTCACCTGTAAGTATATGAAGGTGTCACATTCAGAAACGCTTTTCTCTTCATTATTGTGCCTGGCTACTTACAGAAGGCTTTCCACTGGGAGTAGTAATTTGTGCTCTAATTAAAAATGTTTCTGGGAACACAGGGTATGAATTATGAATACAATATCCACATGACGGCTAACAGCAGCAACCCCCACAAACAGGAAACTGTTCACACAACTTTTGCACAAGCCAACAGAGCGGATAAACCATATTTTCTCTTGGAAGCTAATATATTTTCATGTCTTGGGTTACTCGGGAACCAAATTAATATTCTCTGAAGAATGGGCATTTAATCCTTAGTTTTTCAAGATCAGCAGATAACTAGTTGTACATATCTTAATGCTATCATGGAATGAAATAATCATTAGGAATATTTGCATCTCATGTGGAATAAGCACAACACAACAAGCCACAACAGTGGTCAAATGTACTCATCCATTCATGTATTAAGTTAAAAATTATTAAAGAAAGAAACAGGATAACAGATGTGAATGGAATGAGGCTGTTCTAGTGAATTCCTGTAATGTTACCGAGAAAATCTTTTTTCCCCTTATAAACCACTACAAAACAGGATATTTTCTATTTTCTGATTCAAGTGCAGTGGTGTTTACAAAAGTTAGCTTTGCTTTTAAAATCCCTATTGGATGATAACGAATAAATTTTTCCAGGTAAGTTGAATTACTCACATTAAGGGTACCTACAAGATCTTTTCCCAGAAAATCTTATCAGTATATTACATTGGTCAAGTGTCTACACTGGGCTGTTTGCTGGCTTGGGTAAGTCATCTGCCTTTCTGTTCAAGTTCTTCATCCAAAATTAGGACAACAGTAACTCTTGAGCTTGTTGTGAGGATTAAATGGGTAAATAAATATATCGTCTATTATTCCTTCTCTATGTGATCATATTAATTAAACAAATATCTATTGAGTGCCTACCGGAATGTGCAAGCACCATTCTAGCAGACAACGAAGCAGAGAGAACTTTTTCGATGCTGACAGATGCTATGAGAAGCAATGAAGTTGGGGAATAGGACGGGAGACGAATGTGTGTGTGGCAGGAGTGGTAGAAGGAATGCTATTTTATACAGGGGAGCTGGGGGAACAGGTCAACGAGCAGGTGACCATAGGCAAACATTCCAGTACTTCCTTCATTCCATGACAGCATTAAAATAAAGGGTTTCAGGAAGAGAGAACAGTAGGAACAAAGGGCCTGTGGTGGTACAGGCTCAGTGTGTTGAGGAACTCCAAGGAAGCCAGCCTGGCTACAGGGAACTGAAAGAATGAGAGAGGCAGAAGAGGAGGTCAGAGAGGCCACCAGGGGACAGAGCCTATGAAACCCTGGAGGTCAGGAGAAGGACTCTGCTTTTAGCCCTAAGATGGAAAGCCAATGAAAGGTCCTCTACCAAGGCGTGATAAGGTCTGGCTATAACTGGGAAGGAACAGTGAGGTAGGGTTGGGGGAAGAAAGATAAGTTTACATATGATGTGGTTTGGACCAGGGTGGAAGCTGTAGAGATGACGAAAAAGTGGTTGGCTTTGCTATATATTTTACAGTTGGTAGCCACAGGATTTGCCAATTAATATGGGATTGTTGGGTATAAGAGAAAAGGATGAGTAAAGGATGACTCCAGGTTTTTGGCCAGAGCAACTGGAAAAATGGTGTTGCCATTCGATGATATGAGATAGACAGCAGGGGAAGCAGACTTCGTAGAAAACTCGAGAGTTTATTTTGGATCTGATAAGTGAGTGTTGCTTATTACAAAGCCAAGTGGAACTGCTGAGCAGACAAGTTGGATATACAAGCCTGGAGTTCTGGAGAACAGTCCAGACAGAAGATACAAATCGAGGAGTTACCCACACAAGGAAACTTCAGTCTTATTGAAAGTATGATATAATTCATTAGAAATATAATATATTTCTTTTTTTCAAAAAGGATTTCTGATGTCTCCTGTGCGCTGCATCAGCCTGAAGGTTATTCTACTTCCTAAGTTGTATAGATGTGAAAGGGAAGGAGTTTGAGGGAGTGTCCATTATCATCTCCAAATACGTGGACTGACATTCCACAAGCAAAATCAGATGAGAAGGAAACACTAACCAAACTGACTTTTCATCTATAACCTATCCCAATATCATACCGACCTCCTGTTAGCTAGAGAAGAATGTTCCAAAAAACAGCATTCTGAAAAATAGATATTTGTGCAAAAATATAAATAAAATTTAAACACAGACCTCTGCAAATTATCAAGTCTCTTTTGCTACAGCAGCACAGGAACAAATCTGCAGCAATATTCAGAACCAAAATAGCAATTAGTTAAATAATAAAATTAAGATACTGAGCACCCCCATTATATGTGAGTGCACAACATGATGTTTCCTAGGAAACCAAAAGCCTCTCAGGCACAAATAGTATAAAATACAATCCCCCAAAATATGTTTTAGATCCTCCCCAAGTATTTAAGAACCGAAGATTTACTAAGCTCTTTAAACAACAGAAAATAAATAAATAAAAACAAAAACCCACTTTCCACTTTTCCAATGAACCAGACAGAAAAGATATGGGGTCTCAGGAACAAAAACTATTGAGCTTTGTCAAACAATAACAAGAATACAACAACAACAAAATAATATAGCCCACAGGCTCCTCAAACCAAACCAAGATCTTCCCAGGAGTATTATATTCTATACTTCAAGGGTTTTCTGTCATTGCTTTTTCCTTTTTCTCTTATTTCTTTTTTTTAAACTTACCATTGCTTTTTAAAAATTCTCACTCATTTGGTAGTTAATAGAAACAAGAAAAGAATAAGAGAGGCTAATGTGAATTTTCAAAATATCTGTCATAAAACATTTTAAAGGCATGTAATTATGACATTAAAATATATTTAATATTTAGAACTAAACTATCAAAGTTTTACCAAATAGAATTCCTTTAGGGACCAGCCAGAATTCATTTAATTGCAGATGACAAGGTTGTTTAGATAGAAAATGCAAAGAAATCCAGAAAACAACTGTTGGAACTAATAACTGAATTTAGCAAGGTCATAGGCTAATGTACAAAAATCAACTGTGCTTTTATATATTAGCAACAAGCAACTACAAAGAATCTATTTGTAATAGGATCAAAAAATTTCAGAATAAATTGAACAAAAATATGAAGGCCCACATGTTAAAACTATAAAATATTAGTGAGAGTAATGAAAGACCTAAATAAACAGAGATTGATGACTGATGTTTATGAATTGAAAAACTCGCTTTTTTAAGTAGTCAACTGTTCTCAAGTTGATATATACAAAGTAATATCAAACACAATTCCCACAATCATTAAAAAAAGAATTTATATGAAAATGCAAACAGTCTAGAATAGCTAAAGCAATTTTAAGAAAAGAATAACAGTTAGAGAACTTATACTCCATGATTTTAAAACTTACTAAAAGGCTACAGTAAACAAGACATGGTGGTTTTGATAACAGGACTGACTTATAGAGTAACAGGCCAGAATAACAAGTTTATAAATCAATCCAGTTATGTACTGCCAACTGATTTTTGACAAAGGTACTGATGCAATTTATGGAAAAATAAGTCTTTTCAACAAATGGTGCTGAAAATTGGATAGTCATATGGGAAAAACATGAATACTGTCTTTACCTCACACCATACACAAATATTAACTTGAAACTTATCTTGAAATATACCTATATGGAAAAGCTAAAACTATGAAACTTCTAGAAGAAAAACAAAATTGCAACTTGGAGTAGGCAAAGACTTCTAATATAGGACATAAAAGCACAAATCATAAAAAAGTAAGCTTTATCACTACTAAAACTTTCCTTATTCAAAAGGTACCATTAAGAATTAGGTGATCATTTGTTAGTAAGACACCAAAAGCGTAAGTGACAAAAGAAAAAATAAACTAGAATACACCAAAGTTACCACCTGACTCAGTAATTCTGCTTCTAGGTCTATACCCAAGGGATGTCAAATCATGTCAACATAAAAATGTGTACCTGACCAGGCTCGGTGGCTCAGCCTGTAATCCTAGCGCTTTGGGAGGCTGCGGCGAGTGAATTGCCTGAGCCTGTGGGTTCGAGACCCGCCCGGGCAACTTGGCAAGACCTCGTCTCTACAATAAATCAAAAACTAGCTGGTTGATAGCATGTGTCTATAGTTCCGGCTACTTAGAAGGCTGAGGTGGAAGGATCGCTGGAGCCCAGCAAGTCAAGACTGCGATGGCCGAGAGCGTTCTATTGCACTCCAGTCTGGGCAACAGAGTGAAACTCCAACTCAAAAAAAAAAAATGTGTACCTGGATGTGCCTGCATCATTATTTATGGTAGCCAAAAAGTGGAAACAACCTAAATGTCCATTAATGGATAATGTCTAGCAGTGGATGAAATGTGGTATATCTACATAACAGAATATTACTTGGCAATAGAAAGGAATGAAGCACTGATACATGCTACAATATGGATTAACCACGCAAACATTAGGCTAAGAGAAAGAAATCAGTCACAAAGATCACATGTATGATTCCACTTATATGAAATGTCTAAAACAGGCAAATCCATAGAAACCAAAAGCAAGTAGTTGCCAAGGTCTGTGGGAGAGAAGAATTGAGAGTGACTGCTAATGAATACAGGGTTTCTTTTAGAAGGACAAAAATGTCCTCAAATTAAGTTGCAGTGATGATTGCATAACTGTGCGATCATTTATTTATTTTATTTTATTTATTTATTTTTTGAGTTGGAGTCTCACTCTGTCACCCATACTGGAGTGCAGTGGCCGCTCTCGGCCACCGCAGCCTCGACCTGCTGGGCTCCGGCGATCCTTCCACCTCAGCCTTCCAAGTAGCTGAAACTACAGGCGCGTGCTACCACACGCGGCTAATTTTTTTTATTTATTGTAGAGATGAGGTCTCACCAAGTTGCCCAGGCGGGTCTCGAACCTGCGGGCTCAGGCAATCCACTCATCTCAGCCTCCCAAGGCGCGGGATTACAGGCTGAGCCACCAAGCCCAGCTACTGTGCGACCATTTAACAGCAAACCTTAAATGTGTGAATCGTATAGTATGTAAATTATGTCCTAATAAAGCTGTTTTGTAAAATGGCACCATTAAGAAAACAACAGGCCAGGTTCGGGGGCTCAGCCTGTAATCTCAGCATTTTGGGAGGTCGAGGCAAGTGGAGTGCCTGAGCCTGAGGGTTCAAGACCAGCCCAAGCAACTCATTGAGATCTCATCTCTACAATAAATAAAAAATTAGCCGGGTGCGGTAGCACAGGCATGTAGTTCTGGCTACTTGGAAGGTTGAGGCGGAAGGATTGCTGGAGTCCAGTAGGTCAACGCTGGAGTGGCTGTGAGCGTGCCACTGCACTCCAGCCTGGGCAATGGAGTGAGACTCCAATTCAAAAACAAAACAAAACAAAAACAAAGCAGGCTACAAAATGGATGAAAATATTCATACTACATATAGCTGACAATATAAAAAAACACTTACAACCCAATAATATAGCCTAATAAAAACTGAGCACAAGATTTGAACAGATACTTTATAAAAGAAGATATAGAAATAGCCAATCGGGATATAAAAAGGTGATTAAAACCATTCATCATCAGAAAATGCAAATTAAAACTATTCTGAGATACCACTACACATCCATTAGAATGGCTAAAATGGAAAGCCTCAAGAGTTGGCAAGAATGTGGAGTAACAGAAATTTATATACACTGATGATAAAAATATAAAATGATAACACCATTCTGGAAAACCATCTGGCAGGTTTTTTTTTTTAAGTTATTAATAGACACAACACCAATCACATGACCCACTATTTGTACTCCTAGGGCTTTATTCAAATACACATTCACACAAAGACCTGTACATGAATGTTCTCAGCAACTTCACCCATCAGAGCCCAAAGCAGAAAGAACCCAATGTCTATTGATAAGGAAATACACAAAATATGGTAAAGCCATAACAGTGGAAAACTACTCGGGAATAAAAAGGAACAGACTGCTGAGACATGTTACCACATGGATGAATGTCAAAATAACTACGAGTGAAATGAGTTAACACATGGGTTCGTGTATTTAATATTTTAGAAAATGCAAAATAATCACTAGTGAGTGAAGTAGATCACAGGTTGACTGCAGTCATGGGTGAAGGAGAGAGGACTTCAAGGGGACACAAGGAATCTTCTGGGGGCCAGGGAAATTTTCTATATCTCGGATTTATGTACTTGAAATACTTTGATATTTAGTTTCAAAAGCCCAGAACTTAAGTAAGTAGATACATACACAGCTTTGAACTCAAGGATTTGTACTTTTTACATTACCAGTAAAAAAGCACACACTTAAATACATAGCTGACATTTTGTGGGGCCTTTGCTTGTCACCAAAACGTCATAGGCAATAAGGTTGCTTTTTAAAAAGTAATGAAAACCAATGAAAAAAAAGAATCAAGCTGGGCTCGGTGGCTCAGCCTGTAATCCCGCGCCTTGGGAGGCTGAGGTGAGTGAATTGCCTGAGCCTGCGTATTCAAGACCCGCCTGGGCAACTTGGTGAGACCTCATCTCTACAATAAATAAAAAATTAGCCAGGTGTGGTAGTGTGTGCCTGTAGTTCCAGCTACTTGGAAGGCTGAGGTGGAAGGATCACCAGAGTCTAGCAGGTGGAGGCTGCGGTGGCCAGGAGCGGCCACTGCACTCCAGTCTGGGTGACTGAGTGAGACTCCAACTCAAAAAAAAAAAAAGAAAAAAGAAAAAAGAATCAATAGAATTTAACATTTTAAATTAGCATATCTAATTTATGTGTAAATAGCACTTTTAAACTGCTTAATAGGGCACATACACAATACATCGTTTTTTCATAATTCAAACATTCATTGCCTCTAGACTGGATTTTGTGATTAATTTGCCTAACAAACCTCATATAGTGTCCTCTAAAGGTTAATTCCACCTAATTCCTCTCTGAATTACTAAAATTCTCAAGGAGTGTGGTCCATATTAATGAGGTTTTCTCCAACTACAAAAGAGGGAAGTGCTTGATGGAAAAGCTCGAGGTAGTTGTGCCAACCGTAAGACTCCCAAGCTTTGTTCTAAGGCTGGTCTGTCCCAGACACTTTCATGTTCTCATGCCAGCCCATTTTTATATAAACTTCTGCTAGAACGTACACAACCAAGGTGTGCAGAAAGGCAACGTTTAAATCTACTTGAACTTTATCTCATAAAATGAAAGACTATCTGTAGAGACATAGAGATAAAATGATACAGATGTCCACGTAGAAGCCAGCACATTCTGAAGACCGACTCGTTTGTGAGACTATTTCCCACTCGTTTCTCATTCCCCACTCACTATAGCTCTCTCATGGAAATATGACTATTACTATCCCCATTTTTTTCCATGCTGAAAACAGATACTCAAAGAGACTCAATTATTTGTCCAAAATCACCCAGCTAGTAAGAGGCAGAGCTTAGATATGCTAACTGATATTTATAGTCCCACAAACACAAAACTTAAGCAAGTAGATCCATATATATAGCTTTGAATTCAAGGATCGGTGCCTTGTGCATCACCAGTAAAAAAGCACACACTCAAATACATAGCTGACATTTTGTGAGGCTTTTGCTTGTCACCAAAATGTCATATTCTTCCCATTAGGCAATAATATTTGATGAGAAAATTATTTGCCTGCATCTTTAAAGAGCAGAATTTATATTAAACAAAAATCACATGAGCCTCCAGGGAGTGTCCCCATATTTGGGGAGAACGTCTGCTCTCTAGGAAAAATGAGAAATATGGCAAATTGTAAAACAAACAGAAGATCAAGGAACTAGAAAATACTGCACTTAGGTAACTAGAAGTTAACATGAAAACAAGCAGTCAAATCTTTCTTTGAATTATAGTCAGTCTTATGGCTGACTATAATTTTTTAAAATTGTTTTATAGAGACAAGGTCTTACTGTGTGGCCCAGGCTGGTCTCCTGGCCTCAACTGATTCTTCTGCCTTGGCCTCCCAAAGTGTTGGGATTATGGAAGTGAGCCACCGTGCCTGGCCAGATGGCTGCCTATAGCCACACAAATCTCTACTACTGCTAATTACCACCCAGGGCTGCCATTGGACAGAGAAAAAGCAGACATATGCCTTCAGTTTGGACATTCTTAAAGTATTTACACAAAAATGTCATAATCTACTAAAAATATTTTAAAGGTGATAAAAGATTAAATAAATGCATTGATGAACATTTATTTGCATCCTGATGTGATCCCAAGTTAATGTGTTATTTAAACATTCACAAGAAAAAGAATACATGGAAAATACACTGTTACCCTTGCTAATCCAAAGTGTGAAAATCATTAATCAATCATGAAATTAAGTATATATTCTGATCCTCAACAAAAATCCTCTTCAGTCATTAAGCTTAATAATTTGATGTTCCAGAATGTATTTATTCAGGTAATGGTAAAAGTGCAACATTTGGACACAGTTTCCATCAGTTAATTCTCATAACTGTAGCCTGGAGATAGCCTAGGAATTATATCACTTAAAGTATTTGTGCAAGTGGGGAGGCTAATTTCATCTTAAATTATTACAAATATATGTTCAAGTAAAGTCTCTGCCTGAATATTTAGCTTTCTTATTTCTTCCCTCTCTTGGTAATGTCCAGTGATCACAGACTGCAGAAATAACCTGATGACCATGTCATGGCCTGACTCCAATGACACTTGCTCTGTGTCCAGCATGAACTCCCATTTCAATCACACGTGCATTTCTGTGCCATAGGAAGAGGACAGGGAAGGAACAAAGACTGCGGTTACCATCTGCTTTCCCCCACCCCCGGTATCCCTAGAAAGGAAGACAAGCGTGGGAGTTTCTCCCAGAGACAGGAGCAAAGTGTACTCATAGTAGGCCCACTCAAGTGTCTTCAGGCAGCAATATTTGGCCCTGGTATATTAGAAAGCAATACAGACAACCTGCAGGAAGAACCCTGGCAGGGCGCTAAGTGTCCATGCTAGCCCAGCAGCTGCAGACTGGTCTGAGGGAAGCTTGTAGACTTCCATGCACAGCCCATGGTCTTTAGATAGGTACAGCCTTCTCCAATGTCCCACAGGTGTCCCTGCTCCCTATTTTCTTACTTATTTTCCTGCCTGGACCCTTTACGCATTGGTGATAGCAACCTGGTCTGTATAGTAAGTCCTCGACAGACAAACGAGTTCTGATCTGAGAGTGCATTCCGAAGTCCAATTTGTTCCTAAGTCCAACAAAGTGAGCCTAGGTACCCAACTAACACAGTCGGTTAGACAGTGCCAGCTACATCACCACTGCTTTTCCGTTTGCTTCCAGACATCCTGGGCTTGAAATAAAGATACTGTACTACTATACTTTATACTTTGTACACAGTAAAGTACACAAAAGCACAACCACTTGAAGATGCATACACATGACAATGTGCGCCAGACGTATAAACTAACTTACATGACTGGACACGCATATGCATATTCGCATCTTTGGAATGTAGGAGACTGACTGTATTTATCAATCAAATGAGGTACTTACAGCTGCATGACCAAGTACAAGTGATTTGGGCTTTCGTAAATGTCTTCCAGGGCAACGATGTTTTCATGCTTAATCCTAAAAGAAAAAAAAAATAGCACACAATAGTAAGCACTATTAGACATGGAAACATCTAAACACAGATGTAATTACAGCAAAAAGTTACAAGACAGAATCCAAACTCCTTAATAAAACATTGAAGACTCTTCGTAGTCTCGTCCTCAGTTTTTTTCCAGACCCACTGCCTGGTATTCCTCCCTAATCTCTGCTCCTGTTCATTCCTAAGTCTCTAGGCCTTAATTGAGCAAGACTGAATTAACTATTGTTGCTTCATGCAAATCCCAGAAATGGGCCAAACCTGTCAGCATCCTATTATCTTGCAAGGCTGATAGTCCCTGAGCAGAATTCCCTCTTCTGTGGTCCCACAATGGCCATCACAGACTGGCCTGAACAAATAATGACATGCATATCCAACTCCCATAACAGGCTGCCATGTTTCAGGAAACAGCTTCACTGTCACGCTCATGAGTCCAGGAAAGCAAAACCAGCCTGGCCCTCTCATTAAGGCCCATGTCCCCAACAACATCAAATGTCACTTCAGTTTCCCAGGCAAGCTAGACCAGTAGTCCTCAAAGTGTGGTTCCCAAACAGGCAGTGCTAGCATCTCCAGGGAGCTTGGTAGAAATGCTCTCCTCAGGCCCCACACAGCCACAGAATATCACAAGCTCTCAGGGCGAAGTACAGGAATCTGCATTTTAACAAGATGCCCAGATAATCTGTGCGTGCAAAGTAGAGATTGAGAAATACTATTCTAGGCCAGCGCTTCTCAAACTTCAATGTGCAAATGGGCCACGTGGGTATCTGGTTACAGTGCAGGCCTTGATTCAGTGGGTCTGGGGTGGGGCCTGAGAGTCTGCATTTCTAACTAGCGCTCAGGAGACGCTGAGGCTGCTGGTCTAAGGTCCACATACAGAGCAGCAAAGTCCTAACTCAAGAACCACGGCAGAAGGAAACAGTTCAATTCTAGCCCCTGGAACTATCCAGTAGGAGAAGTTTCTGCTCAAAACATAAGACTTGACATTATTTTAAAGCAATTGAGAGAAAAATCATTTCATTACTCAATGAGCTAACTAGCTAGCTTATACCACTAATCCTGTCATTGAAATCAGTGCTGAACCACTTAAAAACAAGCATGTAACATGTAGATTCTCATGAACCCCTTGAAAGCAAGAACTGCGTTGTTCATTTTGTTTTCCCCTTGTGCCTAGCACAGATCTGCTTAATAAATATAGGGATGACAAAAAAAAAATACACATTTTAAGAGATGTTACCCATGTATTACTTTTAGTTCGCTGCAATCAGAAGTGTCTGGAAGCTGATGGGACCCACTTAGCGCACCTCTTGTAATTACAAAAGTCAAATGTGACTTGTATTCTTCTTTTGTTATCAGTATATTTTATTACAATTTTAATACAGTTTTTCCCTTTCCTAAAATTCGTATACATGCACATAAATGTTTTTGGCACCCTCTGTGTTTACTGAATGAATGAATGATAGTTAAAGGTTGTTGCCATCAGACAGCAAGAAACAACATAATTTAGTTAGGAAAAATAAAGGCAATTTTCCTAAGTAGGTGATGTCTTCCCTACAAAAAAGTTTAAAGGGTGGTACAAACAAGAATATTATCTTCTCTCTGAGATGAAATAAGAGAACAAGAAAATTAATTAAGACTAGTGATGCTTTCCTTTGATTTCTACAATGCAGTTGTTTTGTAGGACTAAACCATAGATTATGCTAAAGTCACATTTCACCTCATTCTAATGCACAGAGCCTAATTATTTATTTGTCAGCAGTGGTTACTCACAGCCTGAACAAGATAAATATATCAGCAATATAGTATATGAACCAAATAAATTATGCCACTGAAAACTGAGAGCTTAATTTGATACTACCAAGATCCTAGAAAAATTCATGGCATTATTATTATTGAATATATCCGAAAGGATACGACCACAAAAAGCATACATCATGTGGATTTCTCGTTTGGGAGATTTTTACAAGTTTGCCATTGGAATCAATCACATTGGCATCAATATTTTCTTTCAGTTCACTTAACTGGAGAGTTAATTAAGAGCCTAGATTTACTGGGAAATGAGAGGAATGGGACCATATGAAGGGTGGCCAGATAAAATGCAGGGCACACAGTTACATTTGAATTGTACATAAACAATGAATACTATTTTAGCATATGTATGTCCCAAACATCTCATGGTTGTTTATCTGAACTTCACATATAACTTGGGCATCCTGTATTTTCAGGTGCTATTATCTGATCACCCTGGTTATAGGAATCACTCAATCAGCCTCTAAACTGGGGTTGGAGATTGGCACCTTCAGTCCTAGTTCCCCATGGAGGTGAAGCCAAGAAGACTGATTGAGCCCTAGGGTTCAGTCATTAATATAGATTAAACTATATACGAAGAATCCACTCTGAACAAAGCACCTGTCTCACCAAAGTGGCAGACTCCAATAAATTATGACTACAATCTCCTCCTTGGATGCTTGGAACAGAGAAGTGAAAGTTTGTTTAACTTGCCATGTCTTACATGAGTGCTAACTAGAAATTAATTTTAATCCATTGGAACATTCCAGAGAGGTATTGCAGCCAGTGGGGATGATCCCAAAACGCAGAGGCTGGAAAGATACTTTCAGCAACCATCCCTCCTAAGGTATCCACAAATCAAGCAACCAAACCGTTGTCATTTACTGAGTGCCTGTTATGTGTCTGAAAGAAGACCAAAAAATATATTAATATAAAAGTTAATAAAATATTTTAAGGTTTTGCCTCAAAAAGCTTGTCATCTAGAAGAGAGACCTATGAAACAACTAGAAAATAATTACACGCTAAACTGTAGAATTGCTTTTGAAATTAGAGAAAGCAGGACTTGGATGGGTCAGAATTAGGGGAAAGAAAGAAAATTATGACGTTGATCTGGGATGGATAATGTTTGAATGAAGCATACTTGAGAAATTTCAAATAAATCCTAAAATGGTCTCTTAAATGTCTCTTAAGAAAAGTAGTTTAATTTAGAGCTGTGCAAAGTCAGTAAAATAAAACATTCTGCCCTCCCACATCTGTTCCCAGGTTCTTTATTCCACCTTCAGATTCCTTACAATATACAAAAGTTGAGGTAAAGTTTTACCATCATTTTAGTACAAAACGTTATTTTCACAAAGTGCCATGTGACATCCATGCATTTAGGACTAGGGCACAAACACTAGCTGAAAATCTATTCTATGTAGATGCTCACCTCATGCTGAATTCCCTCTTTTCATTATTTACTTAGCAAATATCTATCGGCACCGTCCTGGGTACTAGGAATTCAGTGGAAGACAAGACATAAGAGTGACAGTGTCAGCCTTTCTGGAGCTCACACAAGCTACAGCTAGAACAGTTCCCCAGTAATCTGATATTTACCAGAAACCTGCTTCCTGGTAATTAGTTGTGATTCCTGAGAGCAACAGAGAACTAGTTTATACCCTCTCCCCATAGACCTGAGGGATATAATGCCTCTGTTTAGTCTTCTCTTCTTATTGTTGACCAGTCTTTCTACAATATTCCTCTCACCAGGCTATTGTTACACTTTTTTGTCCAAATTGTGATATTTAGAACTGGAAATACTGATCCCAGTGCAAAATATAGTATCAAGTATTAAGTAATAAAGTAGAACTACTGACCATCATGGGTTGGATGTTATACTCCTACAAATAAAGCCTAACACCAGGCTCTTCTTTTTTGTTTTGTTTTTAGCAGCTGCATAACTGTTGGAACAAAGGGAATATTTGCTCCTTGTAGGTAGGGATTTTTAACTGTTTTGTTCACCACTGCCTCCTCAATGCCAAGAAAAGTGTATGGCTGGTAGTACATTTGATACATACCTACTGAATGAATGAACGAATATGAAGCATATGTCCAATTAAATCACCAGATCATTTTTCATTTGATTTCTACCAAACACAATCTCCTTTCTTACTCAGGTTGCTCTTTTGAGCCCACAGTCTTCACCTTCAGTGTCAGAAATCCATGACACTGAAGCCGGGCTCGGTGGCACAGCCTGTCATCCTGGCCTTGGGAGGCTGAGGTGAGTGGATTGCCTGAGCCCGAGGGTTCGAGACCCGCCTGGGTAACTTGGCCAGACCTCATCTCTACAATAAATAAAAAATTAGCCAGGTGTGGTAGTGCATGTCTGTAGTTCCAGCTACTTGGAAGGCTGAGGCGGAAGGATCGTCGGAGCCTAGCAGGTCGAGGCTGCGGTGGCCCGGAGCGGCCACTGCACTCCAGTCTGGGCGACAGAGTGAGACTCCAACTCAAAAAAAAAAAAAAAGAAAGAAATCCAGTCTTTGAATTCCATTCAATGCTTCAAATGATCAGCAGTATTCTGAATTCTGATGAGCTCATCTATTATATTTATTATCCTACCAGCTTTGGGCAATCTGCACACTTGATACACATTCATCCCATAGGTCTTCATTCAAATTCCTAATTAAAATTTTAAATGGGAAGAATATACGTCAGAGCTGCATGGTATTCCACCAGAGACCCCCATCAAAATAACTATGACATTCATCAGCTGGCTTCAACTACTGCCTAGTTCAAACCCAACAGTACTATCATCTAGCCCATATTTCACCATCCTACCCATAAGGAGACAATTAGATGCTTTGCTACAATGGAATTCTTCAGTTCTACACACCACATAATACTATTTAAAAGGGAAATGGGATGTTTGAGAAGATTTGTTCTTTGTAAACCCATGTTAGCTCCTAGCAACCACTACAGTCTTTACTAAATGATCACAAACCATCTGCTTAATTTTCTGTTCCAGAATTGTGCTGTGCATAGAAGTCAAGCTTTCCACTCTACAGATCTCATCTTCTACCTTTTTTTATGTTTGGAAAATTGACAACATCCCTTACATTGTTTCTCAAACATTTCAACTGTGACTCTTTTGTGAGAAGTGCAATTTCCTCAGTCCTCTGGGATGGAACAAATCTACACTTAGTGATGAGTTAATTTTATAACTTTCTTTAGGCTCTGCTTACATAGCTTTTTATATATACCGCTTATTGAGTTCTAACTATGTGTCAAGACTGTTCTAAGTATTTTTAATTATTTCATTTAACATTAGCAACAACCCTTTGAAGTTGATATTATTTCCTCCATTTTTAAGAGAGTAGAAAAAAGGTGAAGAGACTAAGATCCCAAAAGGTTAAGTGAGTATTCCAAGGTCAAACAACTCATAATTTAACTCATAATTGTCATTCATGAAATCCAATCTAAGCCTGACTCCCAAGCCCATGTTAAAGCAATTATACTATAATTCCATATTAACTCAGTTATAATGAGACTATCCCAGAGCTCATATAAATTCAGTTATTTGTGTAAAATTATAACCTTGACCTAAGGTCAAGGTATTAATTTCATCACTAACAATATAATATTCACTTCTGGGGGTGCAGAGATGTGTTGAACTATCTTGAATCCTGAATCTTGAGGTGCTCTCAAGGTACTTGTAAACATCCTGACAGATGAAATCTCAGTGGGTCAACAGGAATCATAAAAAGAGATGTGCAGAAGGAGTACTTAGGAGTCCAGAAATAATTAGGAAGTGCCTGTCATTCACCCATATCTACTAGTGTCATCAAAAGGAAGAATAAAGTGAACAGAAAGAACAGGCAGAGATGTCAGTCACAGGCAAATGAAGGAGTGAGATTCTGTCAACTTGCATAGCTAAACTCTTGTAGGCCAATGCTCAGTCTTTTCAAAACATGGCCATGAAGATCTTCGTACATGAGAAATGTTCATTCCCAAGCAGCAAACCCTTCTAAAAGGTTCATAATTCAAAATAATAAAAATTTTGCTGTAAGTAATTTTAGGAAACAAAAGCCTCAACTTAATTTTCATCATTTATCATCTACCAGGCCCAAAGTAAACATTAGCTGACACATCCATACACAGAGGATAAATGGTTTATATTGGAACCTATGCTGAACCTATGCTAAAGTTTCCATAATCTCCAACAATGAATAGAAGTCGATGGGGGGACGTGGGCCCATGCCAGAGAGAAAAGTGGAATGAAAAAACAGCCCATGGGTATCAGTGCAGACTCTGGCCTGAATGGTAACTTAAAGAAGAGAAAGAAAGCCCCAGAAAGAGCTAGGAAAACATTTAAAAATTGATTCATGCCACACCAAAAAAAAAAAAAAAAAAAGAAAGAAAGAAAAGAAAAAGAAAATCGGTACCAAATGAGCAAGCAGGCCCCATTCTAAAGCCCCCGACCTGGAGGGCCCAAAGGATGACCATGCTGTTGAATTTGCATTCTGCTATGAAGCAACAGCAACATCTCCCTGTCCATGGTAACGCTCTACAAATGTTTAACTCCATGTCAAAGGGGGAAAGTTAAAAAGAAAAAGAAAAACACAAAACAGGGAAAAGAGGAGAGAGAAAACAAATTCAGCATTTCTTGCCTTTTCTCGTTCTATAATAGTTCATTGATTTGGAGCCGGAAACGCTTTGGTAGCAATTATGAGGTATTCAGAGGAAGGAAAAGGCAACAAAATCCCTCTCCTTGCTATTAACGTTGTCTGGAAATGGGCGCTTACTTACCTACTTAGGTTACAGAAGCCAAAAGAGGACAAGAAGTGGAAGGAAATATAATCAGAAGGGAGAAACAAGAGACAAACTGACTATCAAGTAGGTGAGGCAAGGATACTGAAGAACAGACTGCCCCATGGGGCGCAAGACGGAAGTTACGTCAGTGAGCCGCGACCAGCTTCCGGTCTTCCCATCAAGGAGCCAGCCACCAGCTTCCGGTCTTCCTTTCGCAGGCACCTCCAGGTTCACGGTCCAGTCTGGGAAGCGCCTCTTTGGGGGGAGGGGAGCCAGGCCCCCTGGGGCAAAGACCATTGAGGACTAGGTCTTGCACCATCTTCCACTCGCTTTTTCTAAGTGGTCCAGAAAGTTTAAATTGTATTCACACACACACACACAGAATATTCCGAGGCCTTGGCAAACACTTCTGTTTGTCTAAATAAATGCTTGGGTTTTTTAAATTTAAAAAAAGAAATCATTTCCTCCTTCCTTGGGTCAGATTTTTCTTTCTCACATTTTAAGCAGCATGGGAAATAATGCTGAGAAAATTGGGATACTGTCAGTTGCAAGAAAAGCGGTAACACCGAAATATTGGCCAGATGGTATTCAAAATAATACCTATCACTTTTATAACTTAGCAGGCACATTCACAGATGTTATCTCATCTCATTCCCACAACAGCCCTGGAAAGCAGGCATTATTATTCCTGTCTCACAGATGATCACTCCCATTTATAACCGCTTAATTGTTCTCCCAAGCTCCCTCTGGTCTCACGCTCTTCCTAGCCATTCCCCATAACTGTCTCCTGAGAGATCTCGGCAAAAATACAGAACTGACCCAGCTTCTTAGCTTGAAATCAAGCACGGACTCCCTGTGATGCAGAATAAAGTCCAAACGACTGCCATGGCCAAGAAGTCCCGCGTTCCTTGATCTTCCATTGCCCCTCCCAACTCATCTTCCACCTCTGCCTCACACCCAAACCTCACTGAGCCCAGGCAGATCCCATACACTCTGTCCTCCCCAGCTGTGCACACCTTCTTCTCTGGCCACACGGGTGTGCTCATCCCTGTCGTGTGTCCTTAGTAAACTACTCATCTTTGAAGATTCAGTTCTGTATCACCCCCACTGAACCCTTCGTTAGTTCTTACGGCTTTCAGCACCGATCAGCTTTCCTCTGGGGCCATCCCAGTTCTTGTATCACCTTGCACACACATTGCTTGTACACACAGCAATGGGGATCTCAAGTATCTGTTTGTAGGCATATGTGTATACTTATTTAAATGATTTCATATGCAGAGGAGAATATCCAGAGGGATATGTATCAAACCAATCCCGAGATACCTCGAGAGGTGCTAGAGTGGGAGAGAATTTTCACTTTCTAGTTTTTTCTCAGCTGAGGTTCTTCCTCTGAGTCACAGGAAATGATTCAAGTGACTATTTTCTCAATTCTCCCAAGGACAGCACCCCATTCTAGCTACACAGAAGAGAAGTTAATTCAGCATATACAATGGATGTGTTAGGCCTTGGGGCCTAATTCATTCAATGAACCTGAGGAGGGAAAGACAGCTAGACCATTGCACTGCCCAACCTTTACAGAAAGATGCTTTCAAAATGTTCTTTCTTGGCCAGTCTTGGTGGCTCCGCCGGTAATCCCAGCACTTTGGGAGGCCAAGGCGAGCGGACTGCCTGAGCCCGCGCATTTGAGACCAGTCCAGGCAACTTGGTGAGACCCTGTCTCTACAATAAATAAAAAAATCAGCTGGGCATGGTAGTGCGCACCTGTAGTTCCAGCTACTTGGAAGGTTGAGGCGGAAGGATCTCCAGAGCCCAGCAGGTTGAAGCTGGGGTGGCCGTGAGCATGCCACTGCATTCCAACCTGGGCGACGGAGTGAGACTCCAACTCAAAAAATTAAAAAAGTTTTCTTTCTCAAAATCATTAATATCTGATTCACCAAAACACATCCATAATGCTGCACATGAAGATATACATACTGATAGTCTAACAGAACACACAATCAAGAGGTTGGGTTGGGTCTTAGCTCTGACATATCTAACTTCAAGACTTCGGACAAGCCAATAAATATTTTCCAACTGGGTTTCCTCATTTGTTAGATTTACATTAAAACATGTGATACCATTATCTATCTATACAAATCTATGTGCATTTACATGAAATATGTTTTCACATATATGTATCCTATTACTGTATCTGCAGAGACAAATCTTGCCTATTAAGAATATAGGCCATTTCAGGAATGATCAGAATTCCAAATCCAAAGCTTCAAATCACATCTCACCGCTGCCAGCAGATGGAGCTATAACCACCGGGCAACTAAGGGGCAAAGAGGACATACCTAAATCAAGGAACATGTAAGTCTACAAGCCAGTTTTGTTGTTGTTATTGTTTTCTAAACGTTATGTACTCTCATTGATAGGATCTGCTTTGAATCCTAAAAGCAAACAAAAAATAAAAACCCTTGCTCACAGATGACTGTATTTTTAAAGAGCATCCCAGGTACCCCTAGTACAATGCAGAGTACTCAGGGAGAGGGCACAGCCAGCATTCATGTAGAGAGGCCGTGCTAGAGCCTGTAATGGTACCACAGGAGGGACATCGACGTACTGGTTCTGTCTCTGACCTGTGACCATGTTCTGGTCACATCTCCTTTCAGAGTCTCAGTTTCCTTATTTAGAAGCTAACCAGCTGGATCAGAAGCTCTCCAAGGTCCTTTCCAATTCTAACAATCAATGAGTCTAAAGTTATAATGAGGCAAAGTACATTAAGGTATATACAAGACTCTCGGAGCTTGATCCTATATCCAGTGTTCTCTGCAACAGTCCTTGCTACACAGAAGCCTGGTTACAACTTGTTTTCAATAAGCTCTTTTTCCACATGGGCAAATTTGTCATTTAGACATGGAATACAATTTCTTGAGAGGAAGTCAATCTCACAGAAAAGACTTCTCCCATGTCAGCCCCCACAATTCCCTGGACCAGTAGAGAAAGGCCCAAATGATTTGCTCATGCCTGGGATGGTTCCAGAATGTCCAGCTGCAGTCTGATGGTTTTTAGTCCAAAGAAGAAATAAGTTAGGTCCAATTCAGTGGGAAAAAAATCAGTGCCCAGCACATACCCAACAATATCAACAGATATTTTTGGAAGAATGAATGAATGTATAAATGAACGATTAATTCTCACCTTCCATAAGTCTTACAGACTACAGACACTCAAAAACTGCATACTTAAATTAAAAAAAATAAGATTTAGCCGTGTATTTGTATTTCCTGCTCCTGTTACCATCCATGACAAGTTCCCAGTGAGTGGGTCTCAAGATCAGCTGTATACTAGAATTACCTAAGGAGTTTTAAAATATACTGATATCTGGCCCACTCCTGGTGACTGTGATTTAATTGGCCTGGGATTGGCCTAGGCATAGGGATTTTTTTTAAAGCCTCCCAAATGATTCAAACTTGCAGCAAAGTTTGAGAATGACTTGTAAGTTACTAAATCCTGAGAACCTTAGATGATGAGAAAAAAATTCACCTTTAGATACTTGGGAATTGGTAACTCCAAGTTTAGTGTCCATTTTAAATCTACCTTGGCTGAATACATTTCCTTGATAACAGGTCTGATTTTAAAGGTAAGATTCAGGGTATCCGGCCGGGCTCAGTGGCTCAGCCTGTCATCCCAGCACTTTAGGAGGCCGAGGCGTGTGGACTGCCTGAGCCCGTCAGTTTGAGACCCACCCGGGCAACTTGGCGAGACCTCGTCTCTATGATAAGTCAAAAATTAGCCAGGTATGGTAGCAGGTGCCTGAAGTTCTGGCTACTTGGAAGGCTGAGGTGGAAGGATCGCCGGAGCTCAGCACATCAAGGCTGTGGTGGCCTGGAGTGTGCCACTGCACTCCAGTCTGGGTGACAGAGTGAGACTCCAACTCAAAAAAAAAAAAAAAAGGATTCAGGGTATCCTAAGGACAAAGGATCCATCCAACACATTACTCAAAAAAAAAAAAAAAAAGGGTATAAAAAATTAACAAATTTCAACTGGTTCTAATTTTTCTTAGTAAGGAATATCAGTAATATTTATTCTAACACTTCTTAGAAAGGCCTGGAAACACTAACACATTTAGGGGAATGCTGTCATTTCCTTCTTTGGATTGTTGCTAACTTTTGGTTGAAGGGATATATATATATTTCTCTGCACATTTATAGCAATGAAAATTGACCCCTAGAGAACATCAAGGTGCTTACCTGCCTTGGAACAGAGATGAACTCTTGTCACTTGGCTTTTCAGGGATGTGAGAACACACATTCACAGGCACCTTACATGGGGAAATCTCAGAAAGTATGTTTCAGGTTCACTGTGAGTGCTTACAATGCGCGTTTAGAAGCCATTCTTGTATGAAATTCTGTTGGTGACACATAACCAGGTGCCGACTGCCTGGGCTGTGTCCCACAGCTCCAACACATATTCTGTGCCCCTGACTGGATACACTGAGTCTGGATTCAGGAAGCATCTTCGAGGCCTCTACCTCTGAACACTCGCAACCTCTGAATACATGTAAGGGAACCCAAATAATATGCAGGGGCCTAGGGATAAGTTTATCATTTCTTTTTTCTTTCCTACAACTAATATCCTGTGTTTTTTCTGTGTCTATAACACATTGAAGCTTCTAGATTTCACAAGTCAAACCAACAAACTATGGCGATACAACAGGTGTCCTGAATATCAGGCTTAGCCACACGGCCTGGGTTTCACATTGACATAGAGACCCAGGCTACCAGGCAAGGTAAGAAGAGGACCTGGGGCAGCTACCTTTCATCAGACTAGATACTGAAGCATCTGGAACACAGGTGACTATGATCCTGGGCATCCCACCTAAGCTGCTGGGATATGGTGACATTGATTAGGAAAGCAGCAGGAAGCCAACTAGAAAACAAAAAGATGAGATGCAAATAGAAGAAAGAGTAGAAAGTGGGAAGTCTATTTTGAGAACCATCTCCTATCAGTTAGCTGTCAGACTTAGGGGGATTGAACTTAACTGTAAAATGTTCCTTGATATTCTAGGAAAATGCCCACGTTCAGAGATAATGGTGCTGAATGAGTGTTCTTTAATTTTTGCACATCAGTAATTAATGCTGTCACACAGTTGGCTCGGGTCGGATCCAGATTTCAGAAAATCAGGCATCTTCCAATGGAAGAAAATATCTTTCACGCCCTTACTTGCTGGGAATTCACGAGGGTGTTTGTGGTTATTTTCATGTGTGTTTTAAAATATAATATCTTATTTTCTGATCATCTCTATTAGTGTGTAGAATAAGGGCAACTCTGTGCTGTGGTTTGAATGTCTGTCCCCTCCAAGACTCATGTTGAAGCGTAATCCCCAATGTGGCAATCTTGAGAGGTGAGGGCCTTTAAGAGGCGACTGGATCACGAGGGCTCTGCCTTCATGAATGGATTTCCATTCCACTCGTGCCTTAATGGGTTAACAGATTAATGGGTTATGATGGGCATGGGACTGGTGGCTTTCTAAGAAGAGAGACCTGAGCTGTCCCGGTCAGTCATGTGATGCCCTGCACCCCCTTGGGATTCTGTAGAGAACCCCACCAACAAGAAAGCTTTCACCGAATGTGGCCCCTTGTTCTTGGACTTCCAGCCTCTGTAACTATAAGAAACAAATTCCTTTTCTTTATCAATTACCCAGTTTCAGGTATTCTGTTATAAGCAACAGAAAATGGATTAAGACACTGTATTTTTTCTTGAAAAAGAGTGAGCCAGGCTCGGTGGCTCAGCCTGTAATCCCGCGCCTTTGGGAGGCTGAGGTGAGTGGATCGCCT
>NW_007261176.1:321429-331704 GCF_000164805.1 Carlito syrichta
GCCCAGTGGGTCGAGGCTGCGGTGGCCAGGAGCGGCCACTGCACTCCAGTCTGGGTGACGGAGTGAAACTCCAACTCAAAAAGAGAAAAAGAGTTAATTTCTTTATAACTGAGCCTAGAGTCATGATTAGAAAGAACAGCATGCTTTGTTTCAATGATGATTTTTTTTTTTAAAGGAGGGGTGTGTTATATACACTGCTTCTCCAAATTGCGGTTTTATGGTAGATGGGTGTTAAATGCTGAGGCAGTTTGAGTTTATAGTTTTATTATATCCTGCTAGTAAAAGATTATGATAGCCCCAAAGATGTCAACTCTTAGGAAACTTCCCAGGCTGAGCTAGCTACAGGGCTACTTGCAAATTCTCAAGAATGACGTTATAAATAGGTCTAGTTGCTGTTTCCCTAGCTTTCTATTCCAGAGTTTTACAGGGAATTAGAAGAGCAATTGTGCCATGAGGGAGGAAGGGCCGGAAGAAATCCAGACGTGGAGTGTCCCTGACAATCACACAAGGGTACCCAGGGAGGGGGAATGTGGAGTCACATCCCTCCCATGTTCAGCAGAGTAGCCCATGGGCCCAGGTGGCCGCCATGGTCTGTGAGCCAGAGTACGGAGGACCAGGCCAAGTGGAGGTCACACGCAAGCCGCCAGGTACATCTTAGGCGGCTCTGCCTTTCCACAGTCAGACGTAAAGATCTTTTCCTCCCAGATCATATTTGCCCCATGGCTAGATGCCATTTTAACCAGTATGGTTCCCCCTACCTCCTCCAGGTTCTCAAGAAATACTTTAGAAAATGTAATGAAATGCAGTCTGCACAGGCCCCACTGCGACCCATACCAAATGTGAATGCCAATATGCTCATTTGTGTTCTCACCGATAGGATTTAGAATAAATAACTGTTACAAAATAAAAACGACAAGTTCAAGCTGCATTTCTTACCTGTGTATGTATTAGAGTTTTGCATACGAATTTAGTTTTTAAAAAGACTGCTAATAAAAAATGAAGGAAATAAAAAACAGAAAAAAGGTTGGGGGGATGTTGGGAACCGCTGCAATAAAAAAATTCAGAAGTGGAATCAGAAGGTCTCTTCTCTACTCCACCCAGTGAAGCTATTTTTAAGAGACAGAGTCGGGCAACCTCTTCAGGTCCCCTCCAACTGTGGGAGCTTTTCTGTCCTCTCAATAAGTACTGCTTTAAAAAAAAAAAAAAGAGAGACAAAGTCTTACTCAGGCTGGAGTGCAAGGGTGCGATCACTGCAGGCTCGAACTTCTAGCCTCTAGCAGTCCCTTCAACTCAGTCTCCTGAGTAATTGGAACTACAGGTGTATGTCACCACACCTGGCTAATTTTTTAATTTTTGTAGAGGCAGGGTCTTACTGTGTTGTCCAGACTGGTTTCAAACTCCTGGCCTCAAGTGATCCTCCTACCTCTGCCTCCTAAAACACTGAGATTACAAGTGTGAGCCAAGACTATTATCACGAACACATTTTTGAATACAAAGAGAAGATCTGCTCTCAAAAAGTTATTTTCTTAAATACCATAATGTGTAATAAAGATATATGTATTTCCAGAGACGATTGTAATGGGCTTCTTTTTCCTAAATCTTTAATCTCTTTAGAGCTTCCTTCCTTCCTTCCTTCCTTCCTTCTTTCCTTCCTTTCCTCCTTCCTTCCTGGAGGTAGCTATACAAACCTAGAATAAACTTAGTCTTTTTGCCTCAGCATAACCATTTTGCTAAGACTTTATCCCTGATGCGCTTTGAATCTAGCACAGGTTAGGCATAGATAGATACATTTCTAATAGGCAGGTTTAGGAACCGTTCAGACATTTCACTGCAGGCCAAGTGGCAGCCTACCCCACACCCTCTGCAAATTTCCATCAGATGCAAGACAAGGACAGAGTCATAGAAATAATAATAGACCACCTTTTGTTCAAGGAGTTTGTGGATTGCAAATGTCTGACAGTCTCTTGCAGGAAGACTCCCTCCCCTTGTCTCCTTCCATCTAGTCTACCACATGAGGGCATGAGATGCTCATGTCTGGCGACCTCAAGACCCAAAACTCATGTGACGAACTCACCCATCTGCCTGCTGTCCGTCACCCGACGTCAGTACCTGTGCCTAACTGCTCCTTCGTCATGAAATGGAGCAGACCACTGCCAACCACCTGAATGACCTTCTCTCATCCAAGGGAAATGGTTAAAGGGACTCAACCACAAGCAGCCATTTTGCCATTGCCTTGTTAAGGTATGGTATGGCCATGTGCTCTTTGAGCTATGTCCAGGCCATGTTTTCTTACGCTTTGGTCCCCTCCCCTACCTTGGGGAGGCGAATCTCCTCTTTCTTTCTCTCCCTCTCTAATTTACTTTATAAATAAATTACATCTTCTCATCTAACTTCTGGGCAATTCTTTGCCTCTTTCACAGCCCTGGATAGCACACCAGACACTCCCCATCCCCAGCGGGCCTGACTTAACATTCCGGAGGGCCTGCTGGGAGTGTGACCCTAACACTTCCTTCTTTTCTTTCTTAAAGCGTGTTAAAATCAGGAAGAAAACAATGCAACAACGAAGACAGATGCGGAGAGATGTGCACACACATATCTATACATACATAGATATAATCTTTCAATCAGTCTCCTTGAGCCCTGTCTAAACTCCCGCAGCTGCTGGATCCTCAGCCTTGGAGTTGCGGCTCCACCAGAGGCTGGGGTTGGGGCGAGTGGGGGTGGCAGCCCAGCACTGACTGCTTCGTTCCCTCTGCAGGCAAAGAACTTGGCAGAATGACTGCTCTCAGGGAAAGGTGCCAAGAACATTTGAGGGGTACAGAAACAGAACAAGGTGGAGTGTGGTATCTCCTGGAAAGCAGGCAAAAGCCTGAGTCGGGATTCCTTCCCAGTCTCTTCAGCATAATCAGAAGGCAACACGAGCCCCGGGGGATGGGGAATGTGGGGTGGTTCATTTAGGGAGCCTGGGACGGAACTCCCATCTGTGGGATGAACACGGGGAGGGTAGGATCCCGCAGTCAGGGTGTGGAAGTAGATGGAATGCTGGGTAGGTTTTCTCCCCATTTGTGTCTTTCTCTTTATTATCCTTGGGAGGTGGGGGTGGGCCTGTGGGTGGGTTTAGCATCTGGAGATTTGATATTACAGATGACAAATAAACACAAAGAAGCTCTGCTTAGTAAGACAGCCGCTGGGACGTCATGAGGGAACACCACACAAGGAGGGACCGAGGGCACTGCAGAGTGGAGCAGACCAGGGGCAGGTGACGGGCAGGGAAAGTATGACCTCGTACCGTCACCGTCGCCTTTCTCCAAGTCCGCTGCACACAACAGCCCAGGGAGCAGTACCATGGCGTGTGAGTCACAGAAAGCGTTCATAAAACCCACAGACCTAGACTCCATAAAACACCAGAAGAGGACCTGCGAGTGCCAGGCACGAGGACAGGCAGTGGGGACCCAAACAAAGCACAGTCCTTGAAACCAGGTGGCTCCCGGGCCAGCGTGGGAAGACAGAGGTGGACAAAAATGTCGTGAGACCAAACCATAGCGCCAGACACGAGGCTATGCCTGTCCCAGTGTCCTCCTCTGCCCCGGGCACCCCGGCAGGGCTGCAATCCAGGAGAAAGTGACCAGCACTCTGGGTAAGGGCAAGTGTACCCTACACAGGGAGGGAGGGAAAAGAGCGTGCCAGAGAGAGGGCACCGCATCTGCTAAGCCACAGAATGCTGTGGCTGGGACAGAAGGATATTCAGGTGGGTGGCAACCCACTCCCAGGGCAGGTGGGGCCCTGCTGTGAGAAGCTTTGTTGTCAAGGTCACCCATGTGGGCTTCATGCTAAGGAACACTAAGGAACTAAGAAGCCAAATGCAAATACAAAACTCCATTTCTAAAAAGAGTCAGAACAGTGTTTTCTTCCACAGAATATTTACATTGCACAAAGTGAAGTTATCCCTTCGTCCTGACCCTGTCTCTCCGACTCATGGTGTAACTTGAAACATAGAATTTCACTTCACTCTACTTTTAATTTCCCAAGTGGAAAGTTCACATACGCTTTTCTCTTTTGCCATGAAAAAGTGGAGAGAGTCCACTGGACTCGAATGTAGATGTCATCATTTCCTTGGAGAATGAGGCTGACTCAGGAGCTCTTCACAGGTAGTGATGGAAAAACTGGAGTCTTGCAAATGTCAAGTTCATTACTCTTTTCACCAATATTTTTTTCCCCCTCTAAAAGAAGGGGATTATGCTGGGCATGGAGGCTCACGCATGTAGTCCCAGCACTTCTGGGAGGCAGAGGTGAGAGGATTGCCTGAGATGGGTTCAAGATCAGCCTGGGCAACTTGGTGAGACTTCATCTCTACAGTAAATTAAAGAAAAAAAAATTGGCTGGGCACGGTGCATGCCTGTGGTTCCAGCTACTTGGAAGCCTGAGGCAGAAGGATCGCCTGAGCCCAGCAGCTTGAGGTGGCGGTGGCCATGAGCATGTCACTGCACTCCAGCCTGGACAACAGAGTAAGACTCCAACTCAAAAAAATAAAATAAAATAAAATAAAATATAAAATAAAGGGGGATTGTGAAAAAGCAAACAATATCTGGCATTATTTGAGAATTCTTTCTTCAGGATATTCCTACAGCTCCAGAATTAGAATACCATTGACTGGACACTTGTGCTTTCAGAAAATCCACTGTGTAAACTGGAAAGACTTTCTCGTTTTCATCAATAATAAGTGCTTTGAATGGAGAAACTACCACCTCCCTGGTAGAATTTCAGAAAATGCAGAGGGGCCCAACCTAACCCACCTAAAGTTCCCACAGGCTCCTTCAGCACAAAGCCCCTAGCCATTCTCCAGCAGGCCTCTCCTCCCTTTCAGACACACATGGATCTCCTCTCTCTTAACACTCTTAACACTCTTAACACTCACGCAGACTTGGAACCTAACCATAACCCAGCATCAAAATCAAGGTAATAGACCCCATGCCGCCTCTCGGTATTTAGCATGCACTCCAACTTGGCAAAGCACAGATCATAAAAGATATCCAATTGTGGAACACGGTGACTCACATCTGTAATCCCAGAGCTTTGGGAGGCCGAGGTGGGAGGATCACTTGAGGCCAGGAGTTTGAGATCAGTCTGGGCAACATAGTGAGACCCTGTCTCTACCAAAAACAAACAAAATGAAACAACAACAACAACAAAAGCTGGGCATGGTGGCATATGCCTGCAGTCCAAGCTACTCTGGAGGCGGAGATGGGAGGATCATTTGAGCCCAGGAGTTCAAGGCTGCAGTGAGCTGTGATCTTACCACTGCACTCGAGCCTGGGAAACAGAGAGAGACCCTGACTCCAAATATCTCCTAATGGACATAGGCCCCTGATCTCCAGACATACTGGAAAAAAATCTTTGAAGTGGAGATTAAATACACAGAATAACACTTAAGTCCATCTAGGGCAGGGGTTGCCAAGCCAGCCAGTCAAGATTTGCCCCTGAAATCCTGAAAGCACACACCTCTTACCCAGTCCTCCTGAAATCCCATCACAGGCAGGAGGAATCTGGGAATTATGTACATTGTTAAAGGTCTCTGACAATTCTAATGATCAGGCCAATCTGGGAACCAGTGTTCTAGCGAGCCCTCCATCTACAGAAGGGAGAATTCAGTGACAAACCCTCAGCTGGTCACAATGACAGAATGCCTGGAAACTAACATCTTTATAGTCTACAAAGAAACAATTTTTTATTAATAAATAAAGTTATCGGTCAACACAACAAACTACTAAATAATATATGCTCAACCTCCTACCAGGTTTGAACTTGGAGTTCTCTGTCTCCTCACAAGATGGCAGCATGGGGAGAGTGGGCTCCCCCACGTTTCTCGTCCTATCTCTGACTGTTCAGAGTCTGAGCCTGCACATGGGTTTGCTTTGGGCCTGGGGCCTAGGGACATTCCACCTGCAATGTTGCCAGCTCTCGGGAGGAGGGATCCAGAAAGAAGTCCATACGGGCCCTGAAAGTACATTTAAGGTCACTTGAGAGAAATTTCTCAGGTCAAAGGGGAGGTCACAAGCACTGGGTGGGAAAATGTCCTTGGCCCAGTATCCCTGACCCTACAGACATCTCACTCCACATGAAAGCACAACCAGGTCGGAGCTCCTGATGCAGGGGCTTCTCTTGCCCGGGTCTGAGACTGGAACATACTTCTGCAGCACAGAACAGTTTCTGCACAACTGAAGGTCAGCCTCTCTTCCTCTCCGTATATCTTTATATATGCAAATATGTGTATACGTTTTTGTAGTGACTGCTTTTCCACCAATCCTTGGTTGATAGAAAATTTTAAAGGAAATGGCTATGTTTCTAAAGTAAGAGAATCCAAGAGGACAACTGAATGATAGAGAGTTTGGTTTGTTTTTGGGGGTTGTTTTTTTTTTTTTGGTTTTTTTGCCCAGGCTGGAATGAAGTGGCATGCTCATGGCTGCTGCAGCCTTGACCTGCTGGGCTCAGGCGATCCTTCCACATCAGCCTTCCAAGTAACTAGAACTACAGGTGTGTGCCAGTACAGCTGGTTATTTATTTATTTAAATTGTAGAGATGAGGTCTCACCAAGTTGCCCAGGCTGGTATGGAAACCCTTGGCTGAGGCAATCTTCTTGCCTCTGCCTCCCAGAGTGCCGGGATTACAGGTATGAGCCACCGTGCCTGGCCCGGAGAGTTTTAAAGTAAACTCAGTTGGAAATCGATTGCTTCCTGTCTTGTTTACTCCCGTATTTTTTGTAATAACCATCATCATTTACTTATCACTTAGTATGTGCAGGACACTGGGCTAATCACATTTCATTTCAATATCTTATTTAGACAACTGGAAACCCTGGTTGGGGGGGTGCCTATTATCCCTATTTAACAAGAAAGGACACTGAGATTTAAGGAGGTCAGGTAAATTGCTCAAGGTCTCACTGTTAATTAGGTGGCCCATCTTGGATTGAAACTTACTCATTCCTAACCTCTTTTTTCTATTATAGTAACTGTCTCTGAGATGAAATATGGATATACTTCCTTACATTTTTTTTTAGTTGGCATCTCACTCTGTCACCCAGGCTGGAGTGCGGTGGCATGCTCATGGCCACTGCAGCCTCAACCTGCTGGGCTTAGGCGATCCTTTCACCTCAGACTTTCAAGTAGCTGGAACTACAGGCATGCGCTACCACATCCGGCTTATTTTTTGATTTACTGTAGAGACGAGGTCTCACCAAGTTGCCCAGGCTGGTCTCGAACCCCCGGGGCAATCCTCTCACTTCAGTCTTCCAAAGTGCTGGGATTACAGACTTTAGCCACCGGCCCGGTCTACATTTTTTAAGATAAGCAAATTTTTCCAGAGAAGGAGAAGTTTTACTATTTCTTTAATAGTATAATAAGTTACAAAGCAAGATTTTAAAAAATTTCTACCATATTTATAATTGTGGTCAGAGAGGGCTATCTCTGAAGCCACAGAAGTCGGACAGAGAGAAACTATGAACTATTTAAAACAAACAAATATTAAAAATGTTCAATGATGTTTTAGGAAGTTACTATCCTAATATAATTTTCAGGGGGAAAAAAATCTTTTAAAATCAATTATAAGAATGTTTTGTTTTGGAAGTCACCTCCCATACTATGACTAGAGTTTTTATCTAGTTTCTGCATAAAGAGGATTGACAAAATTTTACAAAGTAATACTTCCCATGGAAATTTATTTTCTGTTCAGTGGATGACACCAAACAGAAACTACCATTTACAACGTTTCAATTACTTAAAAAAAAAAAAAAAAAACTAGACGTGTGAAAAATTACAGAATTCTTCAAATAGTATTGAAGATAATTTAAATAAAGTCAGACAGTCTCCTGGTGAAAATAAAGACTTAACCTTAACGTTTTCTTAGGAACATTTACTTTATAGGCAGCATTTTTAGATGAACTGCTCGTAAGTTATTTTTTAAAACTCAGATGGTGTGGCAGATACGGCCTCCCATCAGTCACGTGACCCCCTTCCTTGATAAGTTCTTGATGTTCACTTCGAGAGGCACATTACCCACACGACTTGTGCTTTGGGAAAGCTCACTCCACCGCTGGCAATCAGACCCTGACATCTGGCTCAGGTCTCGAGCAGGCAACTGCTTAAGAAGTCACTGGCAGCCACCTTGTGACGTCAAGGGAGTGACGCTAGAGTGAAGTTATGGCAAGCCAAGTAAAGAGAAGGGAAGAGACCAAGGGCCTGATCTCACTGTCATGTTACTGAATCAAAACAAATGTAAGCCCACTCTCTCTCTGGGTTGATGAGCCCAGACATATCCACCAACGAGTCTCGTCTAAGCCCACAGGACCTTTGTCTTCTGTTGCTTACAATCAAAGTCATCCTGATTGATACGAACGGTTCATCAAGTAAAGAAGTTCATAGACTTCTTAACTGTTCATAAGTGTAAACAAAAATCGAAGAAGTCTACTTCATACCTGGGTTTAGAAAAAGAATTTCAACGATAGCTCATTAACAAATGCCATTATTATTAATCGTGACTAAAAATAGTAGGGGATAAATGATTACTCCTGTCAAACAAGAGAAAATGTTAACTGCACTTCACACACTTCATGAGAAACATTCAGCCACTTAAAAATGTGAAAAGAACAAAGAAGGGAGAGGAGGATCCAAACTGTGGAGTGATTCTAAGACATCTGAGGCAAAGATCAGATGCTAAGAAAACGATGACTATGGAGGAAAAAGGAATGGATTTAAACCATTTGTGAAGGTCATCTAACCTTCAAGCAATCCCACTTGATTTCTGGATATTAGTCATCTATTCCTAACATATGAGATTTCTGTGTGCAACATTTGACACATATATCTTACTTTCTTCAGAGGTAAAGAAGAGATCCTTTGAACATATCCTTATAGGAATATTAACATGATATTAATATTAACTCACTATGAATTATGAAACAGGAATGTTGAAAGTCATTTTCTCTGTGGAGTTACACAAGATATGAATCATTGCCAGTAAGGAAAATGTATAATTTAGCACAAAAGGCTGGGAGCCCCTTCAGAAACGGAGGGAAGCTTCCACAGTTGAGGTTACCCAAGTTCTAGGGGAAACTCCAAAGCAAAGACGGTTAACTAAGACCCAGGGGCCCTGCAGCTCAGCCAGATGCCCCCTAAGGAAAAGGTAGGGCGAGCTAAGCACTGAGGCAGGTGAAACAGCCCAACCTGGGAGGGAAAACCAAGAAAAGCCAGCTTCTGAGGGGAAAAGTCATGGAGGTTTCCAGTGTCTGAGCCAAACGCTGTGGGCAAGGGAACATAAATTTTGATGGCACATTGATGCCGAGTTATGTGATGTGTCACAGAAATGAGAAGAATCGACTTTGGGTGTCAAAGACTTAGTCCCTTGGCATAACCCTTGGGTTCAGCTTGTATTTATGTTTTTGATTCACACTAATGGAAAAGGGGATATTTCATTTTGTCGGGAATAAAAGTCTGGAAAATTCAGAGCGGTAACTCTGCTCTGCTTGTTTTACTCAGGCAGCTCCCGTGGGTGGGACAAGAGGACAGGGGGTCCAGGGGAAACCCTGCAGCCTGAAGAAGACTCGCTCACACAGACTGCAAAGAAAGAATACAAAGTTTGGTCAGGAGAATAAAGAAGTAATCCCTAGTTTTTACAATCATTTAAGGAAAAGGAAAGTCATGTAACTCACTTTCCCAAGACTACTACTGACTCATCATTTTTACATATATTTTACCTCAGCTCTACGAGAAAAAACTCTTACATTTTTTCCACAGAATATTTCCCCCTATACTCACTGAAAGTGACTCTAGAACATTCTTCTATATTGTCAAGATCCAATCAGAGCCAGAAATCCTAAAACAAACTAAAGCGGATGAGTGGTAAAATTAAATTAAAAGAACAGAAAACATTGGGGGGAAAAAGAGAGAGAGAGAAAACAGTGTTACGGTAAATTTAATTTATTGTATTGTTAAACCCAGAACTCTAATCCGAGAGAAAGAGAGAGAGAGACCACAAAGAGCCAGCTCCGATGCAAACACACGAGGGTCTTTATTCAGGCTCGAGTCTGGGCTCACGCATGAAGCCAGTGGCTTCAGGGACGAGAGCCCCGATCCAGTATGGCAAGCAG
This sequence comes from Carlito syrichta, assembly GCF_000164805.1. Taxonomy (NCBI): domain Eukaryota; kingdom Metazoa; phylum Chordata; class Mammalia; order Primates; family Tarsiidae; genus Carlito; species Carlito syrichta. The sequence goes on from NW_007261176.1 coordinate 331,568, forward strand.
TTTTTATGCACAATTACAGAGGGAGGGGAAAGAACTTTAAACTTGATTTTACCTGATTGGTAATTTCTCCTAATGGTACGGGAATACTTGGTATTGGTAGTGCCTTTCGTGGCTGTAACCTGACTGCCCGTGATTGA
>NW_007261176.1:331724-348020 GCF_000164805.1 Carlito syrichta
GAGTGGAATGTCAGATAAGTTAGGTTTATACAGTCACTGCATATAAAGTAATTCGAGCAAGCAGGCAGGAGGTTACATTAGCCATTAAGTCTGCTGATCCACCCCGAGGAATGCTTAGGAGGACTTGTTTGCTTAACATTTACATAACATAACATGGTCGTTATAGGACAACAAAAGCCAAACTTAACAAAGTTTTAAATATGAATGCTGCAAACACATACAGTGAATGTGGGGTAGAAATTCATATAGTACTAGTGCTGGGAATTTATAACATATCGCAAACGTCTTATAGCAAGGCGGTTTTTGTAAAAATCTTTGATTCCCTCAGGTTTACATAGCCACTGCGTGTAAATTAACTTTTGGTATGGAAGCCAGTGATTTAAATCGACATAAAGCCCACCTAGAGAGCAGCTAGCACCTCAGAGTCAACTGCGATGGCAAAGGAATGTCTGAAAGGGGCTTATCGCTTTAACATTTACATCCCATTGTAAAAAGCAGAAGTCAGCATGGCAATTGGGACTGACAATGCTTAACCCAAGAGTTCTAAATACAAACGCTACTTAAGACATTATATAACTACACAATCAGTCACTACCCGGCACCCGACATATGCCTAATTCTACGGGGTCTGAGGTAGGATTTAAAGTACTAAGATTTCATGAAGTACAATGAACATGAGGTAGGAATACACAAAATATATAGCAAACATGAGGTAGGGATATATGAAATATAGTGAACTAAACACTACTTTTACAGCAAGTATGGCTTTTTAAGTTTCTTGGTTTCTTGGGTCTCTCAACAGCATGCTCTTAACCTAAGTCCATTGTTGTCCTCTCAGTATCATCTATTATTGGTAGAATTATTTTTGGATCTAGCTTCTGGCTGTATGTAAATTTAATAAGCAAGACTTCCATGTCTTCATCCAAATTATTTTCTTTCAATACCAAAAAAAAAATATGCTCTGAGCCAGCCCTGGGGAAAATCCCTAGAAATTTCCTTTCAGGTTTATACTGATCCACTGATCAGCCGCCTTTGGGTGTAGCTGCTCAGACATCACCTATCCGTTTCATTGTGGTATAATTTTGTTCCTATTTTTCTGTCTCCTCTACAAGGACATTCATTAATTCATTCAATAATCATTACTGGACTGAATGCTTCTTCTGTGCCAGGTCCTGCAAGTACTCAAATAAATCACATTTGGCCCTGGCCTCAAGGAAATCACAGTCTAAATAATGACAATACAATGTGACCAACACATCTCGGAGCCCATGAGATTTCATCTGTGTCAACGTTCTGCTGCAAATTCAACATAATCTAAACTATTATTTAAACAAGTCTATTATTTTAAAACTTTGTTTTAGCATGTAAAAAAAAGTAAAAGCATGACTTGTTCAGACTGAACCCACGTGACTCCAAGTGACCTTGCTTTCTTTTCTTAAGGGGCCAACACCCATCTCTTCAGTGATAAGTTTTAGTACTTGGTCCAGGATCAACTTATTTTTTATGGTCATAGATTTAAATGTTTCTATTATTTGAACGTTCACTTTTGTACAAGTCAAAATAGTTTACTAAAACCATATGTTAAGCCCAAGGAGATCTGTGGTTACTGATAAGTTATTATTCATGATCAGTTTGAAAGAAAGATTTGACCTAGAATATGCAGGTAAGAATAGAGATTCCTAATCTTTTTCATGTTGCAACACACTGGATAAATAATCATGTTTGTAGAGTTTGCTGGAGGAAGGACTGGAGTAGGCCCCCTGGCAGCAAACTCAGTGATGTGATAACACAACACCCATCACAGCACAGACTTCAGTCAGGAATATTCTCTGAGAAGGTGTCACGTGTGTAAAATGTTCTTTTTTGTCAGTCACAGGGAGATGCAAATAGCCTGCTTATAGCTCACAAAAGAAAATTATTGGGGAACCCCCTCAAGTCCCCTTCCACTGTGGGAGCTTTTCTCTCCTCTCAATAAATCCCGCTTTCCCAAAAAAAAAAAAAAAAATCCTTTTATCCATTCCCCTCAAGGTTTCCACAGAGAAAATAAAATACCACTTGCTTCTGAAATTTCCTACGCTGCCATATTCAAAAGGCTTGCAAATCATAAGATTCCCCCATATGAGACCCAAGTACATCCATACAACATACACCGAGCACCTCATATCTTGAAAGCACCGTGCTGGCTTATCAAGGGCCTACCTGTGAAGTAAATAGTCCAATTCCTGTTCTTACTGTGAGGGGACCTGGCCACAGACCGTAGCTCATTAACCTGCTGAATGTGGGGCTGGAATCTGGGATTCTAAACTCCTGCTGACAAAACCTGCAATTCTGACACTGCCCTGCCCAACTGAGAAGGTGGGGACAAGGTGATATAGCAAAGTCAAAAATCCGGAGAAACCGTCTCACAAGCAAAGCAGATGAAAAGAGTTTTCTAGGAGTAGAAATTACAACAGAGACTCTTCTCAATGGGAGAAAGGTGCTGTTTGGAAGAAGAAAAATAAGGACATCGGTCAGTTTCTGTCATGTTCCAAAAGAATATGATGTTACAGGTCTTATCCCCCCTTCTCAAGAAAGTCCCAGAGTTTGAGATACTAGTGCTATCAGAGATCATCAACTGCTAGAGATCTCAAGAGTTTTCATGTAGAATTCCAGGTGCGTAGAATTTTGGAGATTCTTTCAATGTGTTTGCCCATTTCATGATGTGTGATTTACAAGTGCACCTGCCCACACTGCAATGAGTGAACCTGAACTATAGGAGACACAAATAGAATCCCTAAATCAGGAATATATTGCCACTAGTCAACTGATTGTTAAATAACATGCCTTTTCCAGGTGCATTGTAAGGAGAAACACCTATGGGCGTCAGTTAACTGGTAATTAAAGCAATTGTATGCAAATCAATATCACTAAACAAATAACAAACAGATGGACATTAAAAAACAAAAACGACATGTTAATTACAAGTAAATAAACATTAGATTAAAAAAAAACAAAACAAAAAACAAGGTTTCACATGATTGTGTTCCAGAGAAAATGTAAATTCTGAGGTTTCCTGGGAGTGGAAGGAGTGGGGTGAGGATGGGCTTAAAGTTCCTTCTGGTTCGGATTAGATCTTTTTTTAAAGCTTTTTTAAAAAAAAGGGGGAGGAAGGGAGAGGGAGAGAAAAGATTTTCTTTTTCTGATGTGGAAAGCCTTTTATTAGGGGGATGCAAAAAACTCCTTTTGGAGGGCGGTTCCTTTGTAGTACAGGGTTCCCCTGATGTGGCAGAAAGGGGGATTGGTATCAGTTAAAGGTATTTCCTTTTGAAGGGCAAGCTGCAAGCTTTAAAGACCCAACAGACACCAGGCAGGTTTCCTTGAAGAAAGGCCAAATGGCCAGAGACTGGCCATTTCATGGAAATGCAAAAGAGTAACTAATTCACAGACTTATCCAAAACCCCTCTTCTGAAGTTGACGGTTTACAACCCTGCAGTTCCTGAAAACCATTTGTTCTTTGAAAAATCTGATTTTGCTGAGTACAACCTTGTAAGGTTCCAAAGGAAATATGTAATCACTCAACACGACCCCCCTCCCTTCCCTAAACAAGGGTATAAGATCCCACTTCTGTTCTGGGGGGCTCATTTATTTGGACGCATTAGCCCCTCGAGCCCGCTGGGCCAGCCAGTGTAATAAAGTGCCACTTCCTATAATAGTCTCGGTGTCACGATCTCTCTGTCTTCCTGCTATACCCCTGCTAGGTAAGTGTTCTAGGACTCCATCAGCATCTGTGTACCAGTTAGTGTTGTTGGGAGAGGCTGTGATGGGCTTCAGTGAATTTTTTTGGAGATTCTTTCAATGCATTTGCCCATTTCATGATGGGTGATTTACAAGTGCACCTGCCCACACAGGCTGCGTGTTGAGCAGTTTTTGACCAAAAACAGCATGAGCCCCTTGCCCCATCTTCCTTATTCACCCAATCTCACCCCAAGTGACTTTTTTTTGGTTTCCCAGGGTGAAAAAAACCCTCAAAGGGAAACATTTTGCGGATGTGGAAGGTGTGAAACAAAAAACAGCAGAAGCACTAAAAGGCATTCAAACAGATGAGTTCAAAAACTGTTTGAACAGTGGAAAAAAGCATCTCAATACGTGTATTGCATCAAACAGAGTACTCTGGAGGTGACTGAAGTTTAAACATATAAGAATAAATACACCATTTTTTATAAATACATTCTGGGTTTTTGGGGTCCCCCTCCTATATCACTGCCCTCCAGTTGAATTCATTTATACGGTCAGCAAACACCTAGTGAACACTTTGCATGTCCCAGGAAAGAGGCAGCTATGCCACTGAAGCCAAAGCAGGGAGGCAGAGGGAGGCGGGCCCTGGCCTCCCGAAGACAACATTCCAGGAGAAAAAGAAAGGCGGCCTCAGGCAGGGCCATTTCTGTGACAAGGATGCAGAGAGCAGCAGGGGGATGAGAGGGAAGGTCACAGGGACTTGGGGGTGGACGCTCTCCCACCCTCCCAGAGGGAAGACAGGGAGCCCACCCCTCCCTCCCACACTCCTTCCACACTTATAGATTGGATGATACAGATAGAGGGCAGGTACAGCTCATGTGGGGTGCAGGCGCCAGCTTGGGGATATGACTGACTAAAGTCCTGGGGTTGTCTGAGGCTACGTCTAACAGGGTGGCGAGGTATTCCAGGAGCTCACAGGAGGGCAGCCCAAGGGTCAGGTGCCGAGGGAAGACTTCCCCATGGAGAGAAGGGACAAGCAGGGTTTATCCAAGTAAAGGGAAGGAGGGATGCAGGGGACGGAGTCTTCCAGGGAGAGGGAGCCTGGCAGAGAGCTCGGAGCACCGGGAACAGTAGTTGGTTTAGAAAGGCTGGATTACAAAGCGACAGGGAAGTGGAAGAGGAGACTGGTGGAGGTAGATGAATAAAGTTAAGAGTGTGAAGAGCAAGCAGGCCTGGAGTTTAGGATTTATCCAGACGGTGAGGAGGAGCCACTGAAAGTACCTGAGGCTGGGTGCGGTGGCTCAAATCTGTAATCCCAGCACTTTAGGAGGCCGAGGCGAGAGGATTGCCTGAGCCCAGGGGGTTGAGGCCAGCCTGGGCAACTTGATGAGACCTCATCTCTACAATGAATGAAAAATTAGCCGGGCATGGTGGCACGCACCTGTAGTCTGGCTATTTGGAAGGCTGAGGCAAAAGGATTGCCAGAGCCCAGCAGGTCAACGCTGGGGTGGCCGTGAGTATGCCACTGCACTCCAGTCTGGGCGACGGAGCGAGACTCCAACTCAAAAAAAAATGAATAAATAAACCGGGCTCGGTGGCTCTGCCTGTAATCCCACACCTTTGGGAGGCTGAGGTGAGTGGATTGCCTGAGCCCGTGGGTTCGAGACCCGCCTGGACAGCGAGACCTATCTCTACAATAAATTTTAAAAAATCAGCTGGGCGTGGTAGCGCATACCTGTAATTCCGGCTACTTGGAAGGCTGAGGCGGAAGGATCGCCGGAGCCCAGCAGGTCGAGTTTGCGGTGGCCGGAAGCGGCCACTGCACTCCAGTCTGGGTGACAGAGTGAGACTCCAACCCAAAAAAATAAATAAATAAAATAAACAAAACAAAAATAAAAAGAGAAAGAAAGAAAGTACCTGAGGGCAGCCAGCGATGGAAGTTTTGGCTCCACACAAGGGAAGGACAGAAAGACTGGCTAGGAGCTTGGCCCTCTCGCCATCTCCAGCCCTTCCAACCAATGGGTGAGTTGTTTCTGGGAGTTGGAGGGGTTCCAGCAAACCCAGCAAAACCACTTTCCTTTCCCTAGGCCCCTCTTCCCACAGGGGTCTCTGAACCACCCTTTCCCACTGCGGGCCACCTCTGGTCACCGGAGGAGCAGGTTTGGGTGAGCTGACAGGATGGGACTACCGGGCTGGCTATTGGGGTGACTTCCTCTACTTCCTAACATTAGAAGGCAGCTTGTGCCTTTGCAGCGTTTTCCCTCTTCTTTGCATGTCAAACCACAGAAAGAACACGTTTCCCTCCTTCGTGGACCATATGGTCGGTGTTCCCATCTGAGGGATGAGCCTTAATATAGCGCCTCAGCCTCACAAAGGGGACAGGAGTCGAGGACGCGTGCCTGTCAATTCCTTGCCACGTTCTGTAACAGACTGTATCTTCCAAGAATAAAAAAGATTGCTAATATTTGCATGACTTCATGCGATCGACTCACCTCCCGCCATACCAGGGTACCTCTACATTGGCAAGTCCAGTAGCACCAGCCGCAGGAGCCCTGCCTCGGACCCTTGGCATTTCCACTAGCTGCCCCCATCACCTGGCCCAGCCAAAGATGAGATGAAGAAAGAATCATCCATCATGTGTCCATGGGTCTGCATAAAGGAAAGTCGCAGGTGCCATCTTCAACAGGCAGGAAGATCAACCCAATCGTGAAGATTTACGCCCTCCTATTAGGGCTGAGGACCACTGCATGACTTTCTAGAAGGGGAGAGCATTCCAGAGGTAGGTACGGAGGTCACAGTTTAGGGATGTAGGTTTCCAAATCATCTTCAAAAAGAAAGTGTGGATTTCATTTTTAGCTGCATTTTCAGATGCCTATTTGGTTGGTGTTCAGTGGTTCTTCAGATGGACAGAGCAAGAACAGTTTAAGGTTTAAGATTCCAGGAGAATGTGAACCGTATTCTGATCTGTGACGAAAACAGGTACTGACGAAGGCAAGAGGCCGGATCAAAATTCCTAACAAACACTCACTGTAGAACAACAGAAAAAGCCTCAGCTGTGGAGGAAGTTGGATCCACAAGCCCATCCCAGCATCTGTGGGTTGTACAACTTCAAACAAGTGACTTAACCCCGATCAGGCTGCTTTTTCATCAGTAAAAAAAACTATTTATGTAATATGTCACTTACAGGATTATGGTGAGAATGCAATCAGATAGCATACATAAAATATCTAGCAGAGTGCCTGAGCTAAATAAAACACATTAATTTAACCTTTTAGCAAGAAAAGCAACTGAAACTAAAAGGACTTTTTGCAAGATGAGGAGTTTTCAATAAGGCAAAATAAATTTTATTGATAAATGTTAAACCTCGGTGGGAGTAGTGATTTGCAGAACTAAGAGAGCTGTTATCTAATAATGACTCTTTTCTTCTTTTCCTTCTAAAGGTGATTCCTGACAAAACCCAATGTTTTATTTTATATCAAAATAATACACAACAACGTGAATGTACTTAATGTCACTGAACTGGACACTTTAAAAAGGTTAAGATGATAAATTTTATGTTATACGTATTTTACCACAATGATCAAATAAAAAATTCCAAGAACCATTACAAAGTGTTTAAAATGTCTCTATGAAGAAACGTTTACAGTAATCAAGAGGGAGATTTCTTCTCCTTTAAACAGAATGGTTTTCTTTCAAGCCTAGTGAATTGTTTCTTATTACCGAAATATGCATTTTAAATAGTGAACTGTTACTAAGAAAATGTTCAATCAAGTATCATTTAAATATAAAGCGAAACATTGGGTTTTATCAGGAATCCCATATTTTAGAAGGGAAGGAAGAAAAGAATTAATCATTATCAGATAAAAACCCTCTTTAGTTCTGCAAATCATTGCTATTCTCAACTTAGGCTTAACATTTTTAAGTAAAATCCGTTTTGCTATGTTAAAATCCATAGGCCTCATTTTTCCTGACATTTTCAGTAAATGCCCGGAAAGATCTAAAAGGCAGATAGGTCTGTTCCATCCCAGGAAGATCCCCTGGGCCAACAAACAATTGGTGAGTGAACACAATTTTATACCCAATCTGTTCCCAATGGTGAAGTCCAGACAGTCTTGCACTAACTCAGACGCTATACATTTATTAGCAAGCAAACAACTTAGAGGGACAGTGAATTTCTCAAGAAAGGTAGCCAGTGAACCTGTCAGCTGGGTGGGGAGGCCCAGGAGACGACAATTCTCAAGGCAGCTGTCCAGACCCGAGCAGCCCTAGAGCTGGTGTGTAGGGGATATGCCTCCCCAGCCCCCAAGCCCTCCTCCTCCAGCCCGCCTCACATTATCCTATCTTACGTCCTTCATGACTCCTATCAGCTTCTGGAATTATCTCATTTATTATCCATTTTCCTACCCCTCCACTCACCCAATGTAAACTCCACCAAAATAGAGACTCTGTCTCGGTCACTGTGTATCCCTTATCTTAGCACAGAAAGTGGCCCCTGCCAAATGAATGAGTAAACAAATCAACGGACAAAAGAACTGTACAAAACAAATCTTAATCTCCTGCTTATACTGTCACCCAAGCCCCACTGACCACAGCCAGAATCCCAGCCACCACCACGACCTCAAAATGCCAAACTCCTATTATGGTGCGGTCTCCGCCTCGGGAAACCCTGAGACATTGCCTCTCCACGGCAGAGAAGAGAAAACTGATAGGCCAGTTCAAAAAACAGCTGCGCCAGACCCCAGTTGCAAGGTCACCAAACCTACCAGCATGACCAGAAAGTCAAGAATCACGGTGACACTCAGTATAGGAAAGGGAAGCCAGCCAGGCTGCTCTGGAAGGCTGCCTAGAAGAAGCATCTCCTGAACGGATGGCATCTGACAGCAGACGAGGGCTGCGCAGCCCCAGCTGGACAGGGAACAAGAGTCCCTTGGTCCCTGCACCTCTGGATTATGAGATGATCCGAGCAACCTCCCATCCTGCGCCCTGCCTCCACTGAGCCAATGCTCACAGGACAATCAGTGGGACAGCTCAGTCCCTTGGGGGCTGCCATATGGCTGAAAACAGAGACTGAAGGGGCATGTGGGGGTATGTGTCTGTTTGGAGGTGTCTCCTGACACAGCGGATGGGGTGTTTTTGGCTTTACCGTCTTCTCTCCCAAATGAATCACTGCGCGTTCCATGCTGTGTGGCTTGAAACAGAATGGGGCAGGTGAGAAAGGACACTGCTGGGACACGGGACCTGTAAAGGAATTACTCAGCAGCACAAGAACAGCTGCGTGCGACCAGGATGGGCTTGAAAGTCATCCTTCAAGATGCAAACAAAAAACTCCATGAGTGGAAAATGGAACATCCCCAAGCTCACCAGTGTGTGTCCCAGGTACCCAGACATTGGGGAGAGACCCAGGGCAGCTTAGGCAGAAACTTCTGACCACAGGTAGTCTATGCCAGGCCCAGGAAACACTTTCTGTGGGGCCCTCAAACTACCAAGACCATAACCTTGGAGAGTCTAGTGACTGCAAAAGGTCAGAGAGATTCTCGTGAAAGTCTGTGCCTAACTTTTGAAGAAGAATCGCTTTTTATTTTTTATTTTTTTGAATGGGGGCCTCACTCTGTTGCCCAGGCTGGAGTACAGTGGCATGATCATGGCTTGCCATAGTTTCGACTTCCTGGGCTCAGGTGATCCTTCCACCTCAGTTTCCCAAGTAGCTGGAACTATCGGTGTGTGTCACCATACATAGCTAACTTATTTTTATTTTATGTAGACATGAGGGTTCACTATGTTGTCCAGGCTGGTCTCGAACTCCCAGGCTCAAGCAAATCTCCCACTTCAGCCTCCCAAAGTGCTGGGGTTACAGGCGTGAGCCACCATGCCCAGCCAGGAATCACTTTAATTTTCACACAGCCCTCAGAACCGAGTTTCTACAGCCACCCCCTGAGTGGTCTGCTTAGGGATCTAACGACACTCACTGTTAATAAGCTCTTGACATCTGATCACTCTATGTGGCTACACTTGAAGTTGACCTCCAGTTCAGTCTTCCGTGAAGATGGAGAGGAGCCAGTTGGAAACCTCCGTTATTTGAGGATCACTGTTGCCTCACCCCTCACTGCTGTTTCTCAGGAGAAAAGAAATACAAACCCTTCGATTCCATTAGCCGCCTCCCACAGGACCACTAATGCAGCCTTTCATCTATTTTTTGTCCTTCCCTGGTACCTCTCCAATTTCTCCACAGTCTCCCGAAGCTCGGTGGCCAAAACAGAATATGACACTCCAGTGACAGAACCAATACTAACCCTGGTATGGCTTCCTAGCCAGGCTCAGCTCTTTCTACCAGTCAGGGCAGGAGCGAATGACTCACAGTGAATCAGCCTCCTGGGGCCTCAAGGGGAGACCCATAAGTCGAGAAATACTTCAACCTTTTAAGCCAAACACAAGGCGGCATAAAGAGTAAACACCTGCTGGGGGCGAGGTGGCTCACACCTGTAAACCCAGCACTATAGGAGGCCAAGGAGAGAGGATTGCTTGAGCCTAGGAGTCTGAGACCAGCCTGGGCAACAGAGTGAGACCCCATCTCTGCAGAAATCAAGAAATTAGCTGGGCTAATTATTATTATGATTATTTTTTTCAAAAAATTAGTCCCAGCTACTTGGGAGGCTGAGAGTGCAAGGATCACCTGAACCCAGGAGGCTGAGGCTGTGGTGAGCAGTGATGGTGCCACCACACTCCAGCCTGGGTGACAGAGTGAGACCCTGACCAAAAGAGAGAGAGAGAGAGAGAGAGAGAGAGAGAAAACACCCAATAAACGGGTTGTCCGAGGGTCTGGGTTTTAGCTCTGGCCGTTTCATTGTCTTCATTGCTAAAGTTCAAATACAGGGAAAAAAACATACATCAGATAATGACCAATAGCTTCCTCCCACAATTATAATATAATCCAGTGTCCTAACGATGTCCTGCAAAACACAACATGGCCCAGTCCTCTCAGCATTGCTGACCTCTGCCCTAGCCACACGGGTCTTCTGGCTGCTCTCCGACAAGCCAGTGCTTGTCCTTTCAGGGTTGTTATACCCTTAGTCCCCACCTGGAAGCCTCATCCCCAGATTCTGCATGCCTGGCTCCTGAAATTTCCAGTCTCTGCTCAAAAACATTCTCTGACCGCCCACCCCCAGCAACTAAAGTAATCACATGTTACACTGGGAGAAGGATTTGGAAGCGGGTACTTCAAGGAGGCAGGTGAATCTTAGCCACAAAGTCTGCAAACCAGAGAAGCCTGTGGCAGCATTCAATGTGGCCTTGAGTAAGCAGAGACACTGTCCGTCCACCCAAAGGGCTGGGACATCACCCCAGAGATCAGTTTAGCTAGACTGGCAACAACCAACCCTTGCATGATGTATTAGCGCTTAGGCCATTCATTCATTCAACAAATATCTACTGAGCGCCTCCTGTATACCAGGACTGGGAATAGACACAGAAACAGTCTCTGCTCTCACAGTGCTTGCATCCCACTGGATACGTTTTCAGGTAGTGGTAAGTGTGTTTCCTCAAGCTACTCCGACTTGTCACTTTGCTTTATTTTCTTCATAGCACTTACACGATCTGACTCATTCCCTGTTTTAAAGGATGGCCCCCGCAAAATGATGGACAATGTCCCGACGTTTCAAGGCCACACTCCATAGTGCCGAACCTTTTTTTAAACTAGGATTCACCAGCCTCCTTAAAGTATCGACTCACAAATCCATTACCCAGTTGAATGACCAATATTTTATCCTCACAAAATTGACTATGAGAACGGCCGTGCCTAGATTTGAAGTGTCTGTGCTAATCTCTGAACACTTAAATCACTACACGCTTTCAACATAAAGTCTGCACCGTCAGGCTGTGTCTCTTGCCTGATTTTTGTTTGTTGATATCATGAAATAGTGAATCACCAAGAACTCAAAGGGAAGCCTGAGGATGGCAGGGCTTGGTTTCCTCTCTCAAGGAATTTTCACTTTGTTGAGGGGTTGGGGGTTGATTCATCCTTCCCTAGTGCTGTATTTTCTGGTCGACCCCCTCCCTCAATCACGGATCTTTAAGTGCACCCTCCAAAGAGTCCACTGCCCCTCACCCTCAAAACAGCATTCAAATTGTTAGGTTGTGTAGTGCAGGCAGTGAGTATAGCAGGAACTCAAATGAGATGAGATGTCATTACGGAAGGCTTCACTGGGAAAACAAAGACTGTAAAGGGATGGGTATAACGATTCATGCCTGTAATCCCAACATGTTAGAAGGCTGAGGTGGATTACTTGAGGCTGGGAGTTCAAGACCAGTCTGGGCAATATAGCAAGATCCCCATCTCTACAAAAAAAAAAAAAAGAAAGAGAAAGAAGGAAGGGGGTGCACACCTGGAACCCCAGATGCCTGAGAGGCTGAGGTGGGAGGGTCACTTGAGTCTAGGAGTTTGAGGGTGCAGGGAGTTATGATCGTGCCACTGCACTCCAGTTTGGGTGACAGAGAGATAGCCTGTGTCTGCTTTTTGTTTTTTGGAGTTGGAGTCTCACTCTGTTGCCCAAGCTGGAGTGCGGTGGCACACTCACGGCCACCCCAGCGTCGACCTGCTGGGCTTAGGCGATCCTTCTGCCTCAGTCTTCCAAGTAGCTGGAACAACAGGCTCACCCTACCACACCCAGCTGTTTTTTGATTTATTGGAGAAAGGAGGTCTCGCCAAGTTGCCTGGGCTTGTCTTGAACCCACAGGCTCAGGCAGTCCACTCGCCTCAGCCTCCCAAAGTGTGAGATTACAGGCTGAGCCACCGAGCCTGGCCCCTGTCTCTATTTTTTTAAAAAGAGAGTAAGAAAATCTTACTGGGCAGAATTTGGATAAGAAAATGAGTCACATATATAGATATATGAGGGGACGCCCCCCCCAAAACAGAATTTATTTATTAAAAAATTGTGTATTTATTCTTACACATGTAAACTTCAATCACCTCCAAAGTACTCCTGTTGGATGCAGTACGCCTATCAAGATGCTCTTCCCACTGCTCAAAACGGTTTTTGAACTTGTCCATTTTGAGGTCTTTTAGTGCTTCTGCCATTTTTTTGTGTCCCCCCTTCCATATCAGCAAAACGTTTCCCTTTGAGGACTTTTTCCATCAGGGAAGTCAGAAAAGTTGCCTGGGGTGGTATCAGGTGCATGGAGTGGGTGGGACATGGGGGCCGTGCCATGTTTGGTCAAAAACTGCTGAGCACTCAGCACGGTGTGGGCAAGTGCATTCATAAATCACCCACCATGAAATGGGCAAACGTGCTGAAAGAATCTCAACAACAACAACCAAAGATTACTGAAGCCAAATGCAGCCTCTCACAACGCAAGCTGGCATGGGTTCCTAGAACACTTACCGAGCGGGGGAAGCCGGTACTACAAGGGTCCTGCCCTCCAAAAGATAATTCCAGTTTTTGGGGATCCCCCCTCTTGGATATGCAGTGAGGGTGGACGAGTAGGGGGATTTAAGGGAAGCAAGAGAGAGAAGGTGAAGAGGCAAAAATGAGCTTGCTGAGGAGAAGAAAATAGGGGGAAGAAGGGATAAAATATCAGTCATCTTGAGAAGGACAACTTGACACAGGCTGTTGTCACTACATCAAGTGCAAAGTGTGCTGCACAAAGTCATAGTTTTAGAAATCACAATACCAGATACCACTCAGTTTGGGCTAAAAACAGGAGGACCAAATCAGTTTTTAAAAAGACTATTCAGATCCCCAGATTCTCCTGTTATCCTGAAGCAAGTCCAGAGGTTTACCCTCCAGGAAGATTACTGGATACAGCCAAGGGGAGATTAGAGGTCTTTAGAGAAAAGAGGTGACTGAACAAATGTCCTCCCCAGCACCCCAGCTCTGCTCCCAAAATGCTCATGATAGGTAAGAAGTAATCACGTTATAAACGGCTTCAAATATCGAGGTGAGGAAGTTTGGGATTAATTTTCAGTATCCTACATCCTCAGAGTTGGAAAGAAGGACACTGATCACCTCGTCCAACTATCCCCAGAGCAGGCTAAAAGGCCACCCTGGGGAGTTCGAGTGTCTCTGCCCCACGGTCCCTCTGGTCTCCCTCTCTCAGGAACAGAGTATCTCTCAAGAGCGGGCAGCCCCTCCTCTGCCCACCCTCTGTCTATTTTACCAGTCCCTGGTCACTGAGCCCATAACCGTCCCCTCTTGCTGTTCACTCATTGCACTGTAAGACATCGACAGACACAATCCAAGACAGTCACCTGTGCAGAACGAATGGAAGGTCTCCACGGGTGTTTCCCTCCTTCTGTACCCACAGATGCTAGCGTTTGATGATGCCACCAATGAACAATGGCTTGAGCCCAGAAAAATGGACGAACATTACAACGAACTAAGGAAATCTAGTATTAAAATACAAAACAACAGCTTGGATATTGTGAGAATTACCATTTGGCACTTTTCTGCAAGACACTGATACCGTGGAGGTTGAAACAAAACCAAAGTGGAGAATGTGTCCCGTCTGTAATGACTATAATCGCAACCTTCCCACACAATCAGCTCTTCACTTAACAGCTGCACAGAGGCTCCAACTTTCTCCGTGTGGTGAGCTGACAATTTCAATGTGGGAACACCAGAGAAGGGTCTGGAAGAAAGGACAAACCCTTAGCTCTGTTTCCTTACCAGTTATACCTGATATCTATATGTAAATGTGTTTATTGTCATCTTGGACTTTCAACAACTTGGCACAGGCTGTTTTCACTATATCAAGTGCAAAGTGTGCTGCACAAAGTCACAGTTTTAGAAATCACAATACCAGATACCTCTCAGCTTGGGCTAAAAACAGGAGGAGCAAATCAGTTTTTAAAAAGACTATTCAGATCCCCAGATTCTCTTCCTATCCTGAAGCAAGCCCAGAGGTTTACCCTCCAGGGAGATTACTGGATACAGCTGAGGGGAGATTAGAGGTCTTTAGAGAAAACAGGTGACTGAACAAATGTCCTCCCCAGCACTCCAGCTCTGCTCCCAAAATGCTGGCAGTCAGACTCTGTCTCCACCAAACAAATACGCAAAGATGTTTAGGGCACTTTATTCACAACTGCCAAAACCCACAAGCAACCAAGCTGCTCGTCAATAGAGGAGCAGATAAATTGCAGTACTTCTGACAATGACTATTATTCAGCACTAAAAAGGAATGAGCTATCAAACCACAGAAAGACAAGGAGGGGCCTTAACTGCACATTGTTAAGTGAAAGAAGCCAATCTGGAACAACTGTGTGCTGTATGATTCCAATTATATGACACAGAAAAAGCAAAACTATGGAGACAAAAAAGTCAGTAGTTGCCAGGGATTGGGGGATGGGAGGAAGGGAAGCAGGCACAGGTGGAAAACAGGATTTTTAGGGCAGTGAAAATACTCGGTATGACACTGTAATGGTAGACACATGACACATTTGTTAAAACCCACAAAAAGTACAAAACAAAGAGTGAATGCTAATGTAAACTATGGACTTTCATGAATAATAATGTGTTGATCTTGGCTCATCATTATAGCAAAAGTACAATCCTAATTCAAGATGTTAGTGATAGAGCAGACTAGAGGTGGGGCATTTAAGAACTCTGTGTGCTTTTCTCTCAACTTTTTTGAAAGCTTGCTCGGAGGTGCTGAAAGTGGCACAATCACTTTGGAAAACAAGTAAAATAAAAGCAGCAATTCCGCTCCTAGATATTTGCCCAAGAGAAATGAAAACATAGGTCTACCCAAACCCTGTATACAAATGTTCATAATAGCTTTAACATCACACATATGTTGGCATAACACTGTAAAGAACCCAGATGTGCATCAGGAGGTGAATGAACACTTTGTGTACATTATATGCGATGGAAGACTTGTCCAGAGTGAAAAAGACCAATCATACTAGCATGAATGAAGCTTGAAAGCAATTATGCTGAGAGAAAGATATCAAACAAAAAGAGTACATGCTCTACATGAAGCTCTAGAACAGGCAACAATAATTGAGGGTAGTAAAAATCAGATCAGTGGTTGCCTGGGATGTGGGTAGAGGGAACTGACTGGGAAGGGACACAAGGGAACATTTTGGAGCTATGGATAAGTTCTATACTTTGATTGGGGTGACAATCATTTGTATGTAGTTACTAGTCCAAAAAGCCCACAACTGTACACTTCATAAATATATCCAATAGAGGTTGTTAAAATCCTTAAAATGGCAATTATTAACTCCAAGAAAAAACAAAAAAAGAGCTAAGTTCTCCACTTACTATGACATCAGTAGCTGATGTTCTAAAACACATGCATCAAGAAATAGGAGTAGAAACATGATGTTTAGAAATACCAGAAGACGACTGGGCTCGGTGGCTCAGCCTGTAATCCCGTGCTTTGGGAGGCTGAGATGAGTGGATTGCCTGAGCCCGCGGGTTCAAGACAACTTGGTGAGACCTCATCTCTACAATAAATCAAAAGATTAGCCGGGGGTGGTAGCACGCGCCTGTAGTTCCAACTACTTGGAAGGCTGAGGCGGAAGGATCACCAGAGCCCAGCAGTTCGAGGCTGCGGTGGACGGAAGCGGCCACTGCACTCAAGTCTGGG
>NW_007261176.1:348820-362374 GCF_000164805.1 Carlito syrichta
GACTCAAAAAAAAAAAAAAGAAAAAGAAAAACCAACCACATATGTATGTTAATTATGAGTATAAAGAAAAGCAAAGGTTTGTAAAACACAAAATTTTAACATCAGACAACTCAGAGGGGAGGAATTAAGATTTAAAAGGTGGTACAGTAGATTATTTACTTTTTCCATACATATTTCTGTGGCATCTTACTTATTATGATGACTATATATTACTTTTTCTATTATAAATCAACAAAACAACAAAATTGAATGTAAGGGATTAAACTGGATGATCTCTATCGTTTTTTGGTTTTTTTTTAATTTTTAATTTGAAAGATGTGGGGTACAATTCAGGGTTAGATATACAAATATTCATTATGCAGGTAACCCATCTCCCATCTCTATGGTTTCTGCAGGTCTAATAGCCAATAAGTGTGTGACTTTTGCCTCAGGAGCCCAGACTTTCTCATTGACTGTAATGTGACATTCAACTCAGACACATCCAAATGTAATCATTGCAGATCTTTGAAAACCTCAAGTGAAGAAATCTACAGATTCTACTATGATTTGACTGAATGCATACACACATAAAGCAAGCCCTGTCCAGATTTCCTGGGTGTGGCTGGGGCCAGGAACTTGAGGCAAAACCATACACCAGCACATAGCAAGAAATGTGGCAAAGGCAAAGGAAAATTCTGCCAGCCTGAACACCTGGCCACCTGCTGGTTGTAGGCATGGTCCTGGATACCCACCCTGGCACGCTATTTAGTTTTTACAACAACCATAAAAGGAATATGATGCAGACGTTAAGGCTTGAGAGTTCAAGATAAAGGAAGTAACCATCTCTGTCACTCTCTCCTCTAAGCAGAATTCTTTTTTGAGTAGGGATCTCTCTCTGTCGCCCAGGCTGGAGTGCAGTGGCATGATCATGGTTCACCCCAGCCTCTACCTCTTGGACTCAGGCAATCCTTCCACCTCAGCCTCCCAAGTAGCTGGGACTACAGGGGTGCATCACCACATATGACTAATTTTTTATTTTTTAGAGATGAGGTCTCACTATACTGCCTAGGCTGGTCTTGAACTCCTGGGTTTAAGCAATCCTCTCGCCTCAGCCTCCCACAGTGGCAAGATTACAGGCAGGAGCCACCATGCCCAACCTCTAAGCAGGATTCCATACTGCTAAATTGGCCTCACCTGGATCGAGGAACGATGTATTTCTCTAAATCAGACAGACTCAGCAGGATAAAAGAAAGGAAGGAAGTTTACAATAGTCAAGATGAACTAACAACCTAAACGTCCAGGGACAGATGAGAGGATAAAGAAAATGTGGTATAGACATACAATGGAGTACGATTCAGCCTTTAAAAAGAAGTAAATTCTACAACATGTGACCATTTGGATGAACCTGGAGGACATTATGCAGAGTGAAATAAGCCAGGGACAGAAGGATAATTACTGCGTGACTCCACCTATGTGAATGAACTGAAATTGTCAAACTCATAGAACTCAAGAGTGGAATGGTGGTTGTCAGGGGAGAGGGGAACTTTCTAATCCATGGGCGTGAAGTTTCAGTCAAGCAAGCCAAGTAAGCTCTGGAGATTCTTCATACCACACTGTACCTGCGGTCACCAGTAATGTATTGAACACCTACATATAT
Source organism: Carlito syrichta (assembly GCF_000164805.1). Taxonomy (NCBI): domain Eukaryota; kingdom Metazoa; phylum Chordata; class Mammalia; order Primates; family Tarsiidae; genus Carlito; species Carlito syrichta. Next base: position 350,457 of record NW_007261176.1, read on the forward strand.
GTTAATAGGGTAGATCTTAATAGAACAGAATAAGAAAACGGACACATACATGCACATGGATACACTCACGGGATGCCAACCAAAATGCTAAAAATGACTTTTTTCTAAGAGGATGGATTATGCTGACCCTTAGATCTTTTCTCCTTAGTTGTAATTTAAAAGAGTTTCGGGGACCAGATGCACTCACACCTGTAATCCCAGCACTTTGGAAGGCAGAGACAGGCGGATTGCTTGAGCCCAGCAGTTGGAGACCAGCCTGGACAACATAACAAGACCTCGTCACTAAAAACAGGAAAAAAACTTAGCCAGGCTCGGTGGCACACACCTGCAGTCCCAGCTGCATGGGATGCTGAGAGGTGGGAGGATCACTTGGGCCCGGGAGATCGAGGCTGTTGTGAGCTGCCGTGATCACGTCACTGCACTCCAGCCTGAGTGGAAGAGTGAGACTTGACTCAAAAAAAATAAGTTTTAGATAACATACATTACTTTTGCAAAGTAAAATGCTATTTTTTTGGGGGGGAGCAAAGAAATATGTAAAGGGTGCCTTACTTGTCCCAAGTTGCCAGAAAAGGCCCAGATTCCCAATGACATCATCCGGCTCCAACTACTTGTTTTATGATGCAGTTTCCCAAAGTTCGTTTCTCCGAATGTTATTTATTAGTCCGTGAGAAACGGTTTGGCAGTCCGATGAGTTTGACAAATGTGGGGTGGGGGCAGAAGGAAGGAAGGAAGGAGAAAAGGAGGGAGGGGATAGAAAAGAGGGCAAGGGAAAAACAGGAGGGAAGAGGAAGGGAGAGAAAGAGGAAGAGAGGGAGGGAGGGTGGAGAAAATTCGGCTTAGATGGGAGAAAGCAGAGACGGCTGCTTTCCATTGACCATGAACCCTTTAAAGCCTTACTTTCTTCATCATACTACCTTTATGGTTGTGAAAATTAAGGAAGGAAGGAGGCAAGGAGGGAAAGAGAGGGGGAAGGAGGGAGGGAACGGCTGACACTCTGCCTCTTCCACCTAGGACCCCTCCTCTCTGAGGCACTTCACTGCCCGATGGAGCTGGTGCTTGGTACCCAAACAAGACCTCAGAGTCGGGTCCAGGTTCTCTCCTGTTCTCTCAGACACGCTAGGCCCTCCCCTCCACTTGAGCTGTATTTCAGGAAGAAAAATGCCCTTCCTTCTTCACTTCTCAAAAATCTATTGGCCGGGCTCAGTGGTTCAGCCTGTCATCTCAGGACTTTGGGAGGCCAAGGTGAGTGGATTGCCTGAGCCCGTGGGTTCGAGGCCCACCCGGGCCACTTGGGGAGACCTCATCTCTACGATCAATCAAAAAACCAGCCATGTGTGGTAGCACGCTCCTGTATAGTTCCGGCTACTTGGAAGGCTGAGGAGGAAGGATCGCCAAAGCCCAACAAGTCGAGGCTGCGGTGGCCAGGAGTGTGCCACTGCACTACAGTCTGGGTGACAGAGTGAGACTCTAACTCAAAAACAAAACAAAACCAAACCTGTTAAGTTCCCTGACCAGCTCAAGTCAGACTCATCTCACAAAAGCCTCCCTGACCACTCCAGCCCAGCATCACTCTCCTTTCCAGGGGCCCAGAGCAGGGCTAAGTACAGGGCCCTGGTGCTAAACTGTCGGGATTCAAAATCCAGCTCTCTGCCTCCGCCTCTGAAAAGAAGGAGTAGGTGTAAGTGACTCTATCCTTCCTGCAAGTATAACTAAAAACCCTGCCCATTATTATTAAAAAAAAAAGAAGGAGAAGAAGATGCTGTAAGGTGGAGAGAAAGCATCAGGGACTTTGGGACCAAGAAACAGCAGTGACAGGGTCTCCTGGGTTTGCTTTCTGCCTCACATATCCCAGATTTGGAGCCGAAAAAGGTAGCAATACAGAAACGTCAAGGGGCTCAGACAAAAAGCAAAACAAAACAAAGAACCCCAATAAAAGCCTGCTCTCTCTAGCCAAGGGACAGGGAAAGGGTAGTCTCACAAGACAAGCCTTCAGACAACAGCCACTGACTCCAGTCAAATACCACTGGGGAAAAAAATGTGGCTCACCACCACCCATGCCAGCAAAGGCCCAGAGGGGGTGGGGGGATGGGGAGGCTAGACATCGCCCTCACTAGCCTGCACGAAGGAGCCCAAGACGTGCCCATAGAGCTTGCTCACATCTGTAATCCCAGCACTTTGGGAGGCTGAGGAGGGTGGATCACTTGAGCCTAGGAGTTCGAGACCAGCCTGGGTAACACAGAAAGACCCTGTCTCTACAAAAAAAAAAAATTAAAAATTAGCTGGGTGTGGTAGTGTGCACCTGTAGTCCCAGCAACTCGGGAGGCTGAGGTGAAAGGACTGCCTGAGTCCAGAAGGTCAAAGATGTGGTGAGTGGTGAACGTGCCACAGTGTCCAGCCTCCCATCACTGCTGTTCCTTGGTCTTCCATGCCCAGCAGGAAAGAGGTCAGACTTCTAACCTCACTGGGCAGTAAGGAGCAGACACTCCCAGTTTCCCTGTGTTAGCAAAAGTTATCTGACATAGAAGGTTATGTAAGACCAGAGTCTCGTGTGATAACACAAAGATGTCTGGTAATCTACACACACACACACACACACACACACACACACACACACACACACATGCAACTAGAACTAAAAAGTAAGTTCAGCAAGGTCACAGGATACAAGAAAAGTTTGCAAACATCAAGTAAAGTCCTCGGTACTAGCAATGAATACACGGACACTGATACTTAAAATACAATACTACCAGCCAGGCTTGGTGGCTCAGCTTGTCACCCCAGCACTTTGGATTGCCTGAGCCCATGGGTTCAAGACCAGCCCACGCAACTTGGTGAGATCTCCTCTCTACAATAAATCAAAAATTAGCTGGGCATGATAGTGCACACCTATAGCTCCAGCTACTTGGAAGGCTGAAGTGAAGGATTGCCGGAGTCCAGCAGATCTACGCTGGGGCGGCCATGAGCATGCCGCTGCACTCCAGCCTGGGCCATGGAGTGAGACTCCAATTCAAAAAAAATAAATAAAATAAAATAAATACAATACTACTGCATTTATAATCATTCATAATACATAAGATGCTTAGACACACATCTAACCAAACATGTACAGGACTTGTATAATGAAAACCACATTATGGTGCTGAAAAAAAAATTACTGATCTCAATAAATGGAGAGACATACTATATTCATGGATTGAAAGACTCAACACAGTGAAGATGCCAATTCTCTCCAAACTGAGATACAGGTTTAACGCGATGTCCATCAGAACTTTTTTGTAGATATAAACAAGAGTATTACTGAGTTTATATGAAAAACAAAGGGAGTAGAATATAGCTAAATCCATTCTGAAAAAGAACACAGTGGCAGGAATAATACTACTCGACTTAAAGACCTATGAAATAGCTACGGTAATCAGACTGTGATACGGTAAGGGAGAGAGAGACATAGATCAGTGGAACAGAATAGAGAACGCAGAAATAAAGCCACATAGCTATGCCCAACTGATTTTTGACAAAGATGCCAACGCCACTCAGTGGAGACAGGCAGCCATTTCTACACATGGCACCAGAGCGACGAAAGCAATAGACAAAACTGGAGTGACAGGCAGAAACTAAACCCTGACCCAAGTCCCATACGTGGTATCACAGTAACTCAAAATGGATCACAGGGTTTTAATGCAAAAGTAAAAATCACAAAACTTCTAGGGAAAAAAAAAGCATGTCTTCAGGAACTAAGACTAGGCAAAGAGTTCTTAGACTTGGCATGGTGTGTTTTATTTTTTAAAGGATAAATTTGACTCCACCAACATTAAAAACTTTTGCTCTGGCCAGGAACGGTGGCTCAGCCTGTAATCCCAGCACTTTGGGAGGCTGAGGTGAGACGACTGCCTGAGCCTGGGGATTTGAGGCCAACCTGGGCACTTGGTGAGACCTCATCTCTATAATAAATCACAAAAACTAGCCGGGTGTGGTGGCATGTGTCTGTAGTTCCTGCTACTTGGAAGGCTGAGGCGGAAGGATCACCAGAGCCCAGCAGCTCAAGGCTGTGGCAGTCGTGAGCGTGCCGCTGCACTCCAGTCTGAGCGACAAGAATGAGACTCCAACTCAAAAAAAAAAACTTTTTTACTCTGTTAACAACCTTACTAGGAGGATGAAAAGACAAGGTACAGAGTGGGGGAAAACATTTGTAAATTGCACATCCCACAAAAGATTAATATTCAGACTACATAAAGAATGGTCAAAACTCAACAGTAAAAAAGTAAACAGCCCAAATAGAACATAAGCAAAAGACATGAAAAAACACTTCACCAAAGAAGATAAACAGATGGCAAATATGCACATGAAAAGACAGTCAACATTATTGGGCATTAGGGAGATGCAAATTAAAACTACATTAAGACACCATCACACACTTATCAGAACAACTAAAATAACAAAATGATGGCAACATTAAATGCTGGCAAAGATGCAGAGAAATGATTACACATACGTTGCTGGTGGTAATCTTAAATGACACAGTCACTGAGTGCCAAACAGTTGGGCAGTTTCTTTCAAAACTAAACATGCAGTGACCAAACAACCCAGCAGTTGAACTCCTGGCATTTACCCTAGAGAAATAAAAAGTTACTTTCATTCAAAAACCTGTACACGGATGTTTACAGCAGCTTTGTTTTTAATAGCCCCAAACTGGATACCACCCGGAAGTCTTTCAGCTGGTGAAAGGTAAAACATACAGGTACACTCATTCCTTGGAATATTTTCCAGCCATAAAATGGAACGAACTGCTGATACATGCAATGACCCGGATGAATCTCCAGGGAATGTTGAGTGAAAAAGAAGATCCCAAAAGGTTACATATTGTATGATTCAATTTGTATAACATTCTTAAAATGACAAAACAGAGAAATGAAGAAGAGATTACAAATTGCCAGAGGTCAAGGCAGGGGGCGAGAACTGGAAGGAAGTGGTTTTGCTACCAAAGGGTGCCATGGGGAATCCCACAATCTTCCATATCTTGCTTGTATCCTCATCAGTATCCTTGTGATAACTGTACTACAGTTTTGCAAGGTGTTACCATTGGGAAAAACTTGGTAAAGGGTTCGTGGGATCTCCTTGTATTATTGTTTATAATTGCATGTTCATCTACAATGATCTCACAACAAAAACGTGTACTTTTTTTAAAAAGTCCAACTCTGTGTGGATTAGGTCAAGTTAATTGCCCTCTCTATGTCTCGGTTTCCTCAGGAGTAAAATAGAGATAACAGTAATAACACCAACTTCCTAGGATTACTGTGAGATCGGAACAGTTTACTAGACATAAAGTACTTAGAGCTTAGCGGCTATCACTCAAAATTATTAGCCATTATTATTTCAATCAACAATTCAAAAGTATTTACCGAGCACCTGCTGTATGCCAAGACTCAACAGCTTATTTAAAAACAGACATCTCAGCTTGGGAGGTAGTACTGAGTAACAGTAAGAGCAGAGGCTTTAGAGTAAGAGAGACTCCCTGGGCTTAAAGCTTGGCACTGCTACCATCTTTGCTGTGCATCCTTGGGCAATTTACTTAGCCACTCTGAACTGCCTTTTCTTTAACAGAAGAACAGTATTAATAATATGCCTTCATGGGGTTATGTGGATTAGATGATATATATAAATGAATGGTGCATAGAAAATAATAAGTGAAAACTACTATTACAACTACGCACATTGTAATAATATTCTCTTTATTGTTGCTTCCTTCCTGAATGAATTTTACACTCTTAAGAGGAGTCTTCTGGTTGGTCTGCTTTTTAATTTTTTAATTTTTTTTTTTTTTTGAGTTGGAGTCTCACTCTGTTGCCCAGACTGGAGTGCAGTGGCCGCTCCCGGCCACCACAGCCTCGACCGGCTGGGCTCCAACGATCCTTCCGCCTTAGCCTTCCAAGTAGCTAGAACTACAGGCGCGCGCTACCACGCCCGGCTAATTTTGATTTATTATAGAGATGAGGTCTCGCCTGCCCAGGCGGGTCTTGAACCCGCGGGCTCAGGCAATCCACTCACCTCAGCCTCCCAAAGGCGCGGGATTACAGGCTGAGCCACCGAGCCCAGCCCTTAATTTTTTTTTTTAAAACAGTGCAACGTGGTGCATATAGAAAAATAATATTTACTAAAAAATAAAATAATCTGGCATTATATAATGAAATTAAGTATACATTTATCTTCTCCTGAAACCCCCCACAAGTCCACCTAGGGGCATGTATTCTTTAAGGAAACAGGAGTGCCAGCAACCCAGACAGTCATCACTAGGGAGCTGGAGAGAAAAAGGATGAAACAAGCTATGGACAACGAACTAGCTTCAACAGAGTAGCATGGCAAGATGTTAGAAACAGTGTGAATTTAAAATGCTGGTCAGATATGGTGGCTCATGCCAGTAATCCCAGCACTTCTGTTATGGTCCAAGTAACACTCGGCTGCTACCCTCAGCACCAATACATCAGGAGGCAGGGAACTGGTAGAAAGAAGTTTATTTCTGAATCTGAATCCCATCAGCAGAGCCAGGCTCCTGGCCTCTTCAAAATGGTTCTGCTCACCCTACATGCTTTACAGTCCATATTTTTTATGTTTTTTGAGTCAGAGTCTCACTCTGTCGCCCAGGCTGGAGTGCAGAGGCACGCTCACAGCCACCCCAGCGTCGACCTGCTGGGCTCCGGCGATCCTTTCACCTCAGCCTTCAAAGTAGCCAGAACTACAGGCTCACGCTACCACACCTGGCTAAATTTTGATTTATTGTAGAGATGAGGTCTTGCCAAGTTGCCCAGGCTGGTCTTGAACCCCTGGGATCAGGCAAGCCCCTCACCTCAGCCTCCCATAGTGCTGGGATTACAGGCCTGAGCCACCACACCGGCCAACAGTCCACTTTTATAAGTTCAGGGTAGTTGGTACCTATACATTGACTACATGACTAGCAAAGCACTGTATAGAACTTAAGTCCCAACCGCATTTTGTCAATAATGCCATATTATGGTCCACATTTCCTGGCATCAGTTACCAGAGGTAACTCACAGTTTTTGTTTTTTCTGTTTTTTATTTATTTATTTTTTGAGTTGAAGTCTCACTCTGTCACCCAGACTGGAGTGCAGTGGCCGCTCCCGGTCACCGCAGCCTCGACCTGCTGGGCTCCGGCGATCCTTCCGCCTGAGCCTTCCAGGTAGCTGGAACTACAGGGGCGCGCTACCACGCCGGCTAATTTTTTATTTATTGTAGAGATGAGGTCTCACCAAGTTGCCCAGGCGGGTCTCGAACCCACGGGCTCAGGCAATCCACTCACCTTGGCCTCCCAAAGCTCTGGGATTACAGGCTGAGCCACCGAGCCCGGTTATCTCACAGTTTTTAATCAGTAACACCAGGCTTCATCAAGCTTGCCATAGAGAGGAGGGAGTTAACAGGGCCTGAGACATCATACGTTACTATGTGCTATATGCAAAAGTTACATAAATCACAAGACTTACAACTATCTTGATACCATATTATTCAAACCCGTAACTACTAAGAAAAAGGAGTAAATGGGAATTTACATCTCTCAGTTAATTGGGCACAATCTGCAGGGAAGTTAAGGATTTCTTTGAAGTCACTTACTGGGGTGCACAGGAGATAAGGGAAAGCACGCTTTTTGTTAACTCTCAGGAATGTGGGTACAGGCAAGAACATTCGAACCCTTGCCATGCCTGCTCTAGGGGTTGTGGCAATATGGACAGACAACAGCAGGTTTCCGTTTCACTTTGAGAGGCCGAGATGGGAGGGCTGCTTGAGCCCAGGAGTTCCAGACCAGCCTGAGCAGTAAAGCAAGACCTCATCTCTACAAAAGTAAAATACTAGCTGGGCATGGTGGCACGTGCCTGTAGTCCCAGCTACTCAGGAGGCTAAGGTGGAAGGACTGCCTGAGCCCAGGAACTGGAGGCTGTGGTGAGCTGGGATTGTGCCACTGCACTACAGCTGGCAACAGCCTGAGACTGCAACTCAAAAAAGAAGAATGCCATTCATGTGAATTAAAAACACAAATGTGTGCCCTCACATACACACACATGCACACACTACACAATAAAAACACGGAGGAGGATGCATGTGTATTCAAGGTTAGCAAGGCTGTCGGGGTATGTATCTCAGGAGGGAGGAAGAGGAGGGTAAGGATGATGGGGACTTGAACACACAGAGAATAGCCCTGATCACAAGTCAGGGACTGCTGGGTCTCCCTGAGTCACCTCTCCAAACCTAGATGCAAAGCAAATGCCAATTCACACAAACTAAGTAGATAAATTGTGCAAAGAGCGACAGCATTCTACCCTGGACCGTGCTGAGGAGATAGAAGTTAAGGAGATCTTCTTGAATTGACATTCCAAAACCCGTCCCAATAAACTGCTCTAATCCAGTTGTTGATGTTGGTTAATAAGATGAATAGTCTGAAGAGTGCATGACTTCATGTTTTGTTTTGAGAAGGCGCTATCAGGATTTCAAGAAGCATTTCAGTGGCATGCTTTTTTTTTCTCTTCTGTCTTTTGTGACTGTTCAACATTTTTATAGCTGGTGAATTGGAGACACCCCAACGTGAGGGAGGAAAGAGAATCCAGCGGGCATCTCAGCAGCTAGAACGCCCAGGTGAGGGTGTGCTCACCATTCCTGATCTTGACGTTTGTCCCGGGGTCAGAAGACAGATTCGGGCGGGAGAGAAAATGACTCAGTTCCTCCAAGTAATAAACAGCTCTCCCCGAAGCAGGAAATGCAAGGCGCCATGCCCTGGCTTCAAGCAATTCTCCTGCCTGGGCATCCCAAAGTGCTGGGATTATAAGGCATGAGCCACCCGGCCCAGCCTTGGTCAAAGTTAACAGTGGGAATTTCTGGCTAGTGGAGTTATTAGTGTTTGTTCTCTTTATGCTTCTGTATTTTTTTCTAATTTGTTTTCTATGAACACATATTGCTTTGGTCATTATGAAAAAACACCAAGCTTTAAAATAAAATAACAGCACCAGTTAATCAGTGAGTGGGCTTAACGATCATGCTTCCTTTGGTGCACAAGTACTGCAAAACTTAAATGCATTTTCAACTTATAACTTTATTCCAAATCCTACCAACTGCTTGTGTCCTTGTGGAAAAGGATCCACCACCCAGCTTGCTCTCAAGACGCCCACAGTGAGGTGCTTGGTTGATTATAACATGCCTTGAACTCTCTCAGGACCAGACAGGAATGTAAAACAGGTAATCCCAAGGCTAAACTTCCTGTCACCACCTCCTATCCCCACCCAAACACACATGCTCTTTGCTTAACGAATGTCATGGAATTGGGTGTCATACAATTCCGTGGTTACGTGGGTGGGCTCAGGGCAGAGACCACCTGGGTTTCTACCCTGCCTCCTCTACTCCCTAGCTGTCCAGAAGCTTTTGGCCTCTCTGTCCTTTGGATTTTTTTTTTTTTTTGTAAAGGGTGGGTAAAAATAGTAGCTGCTTGAGAGGCTGACTTGAGGATTAAATGAGCCAATTCATGCAAAGGGTTTGGAAACATCTGTGGCATTCCAGTATCAATAAACATTAGTTATTGTAATTACTGGCCAGTGTAATTCAAGTTTTGCTCATCAATCCATTTTGAAACATTATTTATAAGAAACAGCATATTTGCCTGGCGCAGTGGCTCACGGCTATAATCCTAGCACTTTGAGAAGCTAAGGAGATAGGATTGCCTGAGCCTACACGTTCAAGACCAGCCAGGGCAACTTGGCAAGACCTCATCTCTACAATAAGTCAAAAAAATTAGCCAGGCGTGGTGGCACATGCCAGTGGTTCCAGTTACTTGGAAGGCTGAGGTGGAAGGATTGCCTGAGACCAGCAGGTCAAGGCTGCGGTGGCCTTGAACATGCCACTGTGCTCCAGCCTGGGCGACAGAGTGAGACTCAGACAAAAAAAAAAAAAAAAAGAAATAGAATATTTAAGGTTGGCCATACCTCCCTAACAGGAAGGCTAATTTCATTTCTTTGTGTTTCCTTACCAACTTTGAATTGCGCTTTAGACACACACACACACACACACACACACACACACACACACACACACACTCACACGCATACATATGCACACACCCACACCCACACATATACACACACTCAGATTCCTTTCCTTAGTCCCACTTCTAAAGAGGGGGCAAAGAACTTGAACAATTTCCTTCCAGAAACTACACTTGATGTATTTAATCACTCAGCTATATTTCTATATTTAGATGGAAATGAAATATAAAAAGCAGAGAACGTCAATCAAAAGTCAAAAACGGTGAACTCCTACTCAAAACTGTGGATGGCTCCCAATCGCCTGAGGAAGCTGGGTCTTCCATCCTGGGGGTGGCCCGGGCAGCCCCCACCATTGTGCCCCTCCCCCCTTCTGCCTCCTTCTGGTCTTCTGGTCACCCAGCCTCTTTGCTCGCTCCACATACCCTTCTGGGCTCTGAGGTTCCAAGACGCCATTTCTCCTCGGATGGGCTCTCAGTCTTCCAGCTCAGAGCCTCCCTCAGTCTTTCAAGCCCATCTCAAATGTTGCCTTCTCTAAGAACCTCAGGTCTGGGCATCTGCTGAGCTGACAATTCCTCAGTAATGTGCTTACCTGGCCACACCGTGTTGTAATTACTTGAACACACGCTTCTAGAGGTGGAGATTTCACAGGCTGACTCTTCCAGGTCAGCTGTTTCCACACAATAAACTGGTATGGCTGGTACCCAAAGAATCAGAGGACCTGAGATCCATTGTCTCCCTGTGTGACAGCAGCCGGTAGCCCCCAGACACCCGCATGCCGGTTTCTTCATGGTTAATAAGCTGGGTGGAGTGTGAGAAGCTCACGAAGGGGTGACGAGTCACTCTGGGGGCGGGAGGAGGGCTCCGATGGTTTCTTACAGACTTCTCAACACAGACTTCCCCTGAAAATGCTTTAAATTACTCATATCTGTGGTTGTTTGGGTCAGGGTCTCACTCCACCACCCAGGCTGTAGTGCAATCACGGCTCACCACAGCCTCTATCTCCTGGGCTCAGGTGATCCTTCCACCTCAGCCTCCTTAGTAGCTGGGACTAAAGGCAGATGCCTCACACCTGACTAATTTCTTTTTTTTTTTGGTAGATGAGGTCTTGCCAAGTTGCCCAGGCTGGTCTTGAACTCCTGGGCTCAGGCAATCTTTTAGTCTCAGCCTCCCAAAGTATGAGGATTACAGGCGTGAACCACCGTGCCTGGCCGCAGCACCTATTTTTATGTATTCAACCCAATAAACATAGTTAGAGCTCTGTAATATAAAAACCATGGCTTTTATAAAATATATGTACACATGCAGAATACAACCGCAGTACTCTTAATTGCCTAAAAGAGAGCTGCATATAGTTGGATGTGCACGTAATGTCAATCTGCGGTTTCCTATTTTTCTATTTTGGTTGATGTTTTCAGGATTCAGTTTGCATATAACAACAACAACAAAGCTAGGACACAACAACCTTGAGCAACAACGCTGGCTTACACAGCAGTTGTGACCTAAGGGCTTACAAGTACTACTTAATTTAATCCTCACACCCCAGAGGGAAGTCCTATTGTCATGTCAGTTTTATAGATAAGGAAACAGATGTAGACAGGCCTAGTGATTTGCCCAAGGTGATGTGGCTAGCAAGTGGAGAATCTGGCTTGAGAACCGAGGCAGTCTGGTTCCTCTTAACCACACCCGACACTGCCTCTCTTAGGTTAGAAAACAATAATTAAGTAGAAAAGTTGAGTATGGAGCAATTATATACCAATTGTGATTGTATGTGTGGGTGGGTTGGGTGTAGGGCGGAGTCCTGATTTTAGTTAAAAAAAGAAAACTCAAGGCTGGGAGCAGTGGTTCAAGCCTGTCATCCCAGCAGTTTGGGAGGCCGATGCGAGAGGA
>NW_007261176.1:362394-368043 GCF_000164805.1 Carlito syrichta
GGTAGCACATGCCTGCCATTCCAAATACTTGGAAGGCTGAGGGGGAAGGATTGCCTGAGCCCAGCAGGTTGAGGCTATGGTGGCTGTGAGCATGCCACTGCACTCCAGCCTGGATGGGTGAGACTCCAACTCAAAAAAAAAAAAAAAAAAAAAGAAAGTAAACTCAATTATAACAACAACAACAAAAAAGATATATATGCCAAAAAGTAAATGTGATCTTTAGACCACTTTAGCCAGGAAAAGTCCTGCTATGGCCGGAGTAACACTTGGTTGCTCCCCCTTGATACCAATAAATCAAAGGAGCAGGGAACTGGCAGAAAGAGGTTTATTTCTGAATTCGAATCCAGGGAGCAGAGCTGGGTTTTTGGCCTCTTAAAAATGGTTCTGCTCACCCTTCAGGCTTTACAGTCCACTTTCATAAGTTCAGAGTAGTTGGTACCTATACATTAGCCACCTGACCAGCAGAGCACTGCACAGAACTTAAGTCACAGACGCATTTTGTCAATAATGACATTTTATGGTCCACAATTCCTGGCACCAGTTACCAGAGGTATCTCACAGCTTTTTATCAGTAACACCAGACAGAAGCCTTAATCAAGCTTGCCATAGAGTGAAAGGAGTTAACAAGGCCTAAGACACATCATATATTGTTACATGTTGTTATACGCAAAAGTTATACAAATCATGAGACTTATGATTCCACTGATACACAAGTTATATAAATCACAAGACTTATGATTACCGTGATACTATGTTGTTCAAACCTGTGACCACCAACAAAAGGGAGTAAATGGGGATTTACATCTCTCAGTTTACTGGACACGGTCTGCAGGAAAGTTAAGGATGCTTTGAAGTCAATTTACTGGGGTGCACAGGAGATAAGGGGAATTGTACCTGTAAGAGGTGATGAATTGTGTGGAACCTGTGTGAAACCTTATTATTAAGTGTGATGAATTATATGAAATGTAATGAAACTATAACCTGATATATTAAGTATGCTGAAACTTAGTGCTATGACCTCTTCCCTAAAACTTAGTAATTCTTGGAAACCCTGGAAAGAACGCCCTACTTGGGAGCGTCAAGTGGCTATATTAGATAAGTTAACCCGCTTTTTCTGCTTCTGTAACCCCCCGCTGGCAGCATGTGAGTGTTGTGCAATAAGCCTCTTTCAAATTCTGGCGGGCTTTGTGTTGTTCAAATTTGAATGATAACGGCCTTGTGGATTAAGCGGATTTTTGCCTATTTAAGAAAGGCCCCTGCCGCAGTGTGGGGCCCTCGCTAGAGACCTGTGAGTCTGGTGGATGGTCCTGGCCAGTGGAACCTGGCTAATAAACCTCTCTCTTGGTAAATTGCGTGTCGGTGCCGTGAATCAAACGCACATCACATCTTTTGCTAACTCTAATGTGGGTACATGCAGAAGTGCTCGAACCCTTGCCATGTCCTTCTCTAGGGGTTGTGGCAATATGGACAGTGAGGAGCTCAAGGGTCATCTAGTTCATAATTGTGTGATAAAACTTGTTTTAAGTGTAGGTTGAAGCTTATTTGGAATGTATATCGAAACTTGTTTTTAAAACTCAGATGTATGCTTGCTTTCCCACCCAAGCCCAGTAGTATACTTTTGGCAAACAAGTTCACATACCAAAAGAAAACCGCAGAGTCACGGTGCAGACCCCCTGGTCCCATTTCCTGCTCCACTCCCTTAGTAATCTCACATTCCAGATGTCCCAACCGGTTCCACCCAGCCCGCCTGACCGTTGATGGTCAGCTGCGACCCGCAACCATACAAACCAACCAATCCCAAACGCCCCTGTACCCAATAGGAGAAATTACCCAATCATGTGCGAACAAGTTTAAAGTTCTTTCCCCTCCCTTGTAACTGGGTATATAAGGTGCTTGCTGTGCTGGGTCGGGGCTCTCGTTCCTGTACCGCTGCGCCGGTTACGGACGTGAGCCCAGACTCGAGTCTGAATAAAGACCCTCGTGTGATTTGCATCGGAGCTGGCTCTTTGGTGGTCTCTCGGATTCAGGATTCGGGTACAACAGACAGACTACAGTGGGTTTCCGTGTCAGTCCCACTGTACTTCTGCTGGAAAGGTCAGTTCACGCTTAAAGTACCGAGAGTTAGTTCTAGTTGGATTGCAAAACAGAAAACATTAGAAGAGGATGGGGGGTGGGGGAAGCTGGAAACATGCCTGATTTGGGGTGGAGATCTGGAGGGACTAAAGAGGCAGGGGTGGGAGGTGGACCAGAGGAGAAAGAGAAGAGACAAAAGAGTACACTGTCACAACAGTCTTGCCATCGGGGCTCCCCACTTACTGGGCGAGTCCCATCCTCCTCTCCGCCTCTTGCTTTTCTTCTCATTCAAACCAGGATATTGGCTGGGCATGGTCATTCATGCCTGCAATCCCAGCACGTTGGGAGGCCGAGGCAGAGGACTGCTTGAGCCTAGAAGTTCAAGACTTGGGCAACACAGTGAGACCGTATCTCCATAAAAAAATTTTTAAAAATTAGCCAGGCATGGTGGCACACACCTGTTGTCCCAGCTACTTGAGAGGCTGAGACAGAAGGATTGCCTGAGCCTGGGAGGTTGAGACTGCAGTGAGCCGTGATTGGACTACTGCACGCCAGCCTGGGCAACTGAGACTCCGACTCAAAAAATAAATAAAAATAAAACAGGATATTACTGGTTATCTTGAAAAATCCTTCCAAAGACGAAAACGAGGTGATCAGTTAAATCCTAAGCATTGTACTGAACCCACAGAAAGCACTTAGGGAAACCACCCATCGCCACCATCATTATTGTATAGTACGGATGGGAAATATTTATAAAGCAAAAGACTCAAACACAAAAATGAATTCCCTGATGGCTAAGTTGTCCCAAAAGTGAGGATGCGGCTTTGTAGACCGCAGCCTCTCCATGGCTGAAAGTCCCGCCTAGGGTTCCACAGACAACAGTCCCACGCTAGCTGGGCTCAGTGGCTCAGCCTGCCATCCTGTGCTTGGGAGGCTGAGGTGAGTGGACTGCCCGAGCCCGCGGGTTCGAGACCCGCCTGGGCAACTTGGCGAGACCTCATCTCTACAATAAATGCAAAATTAGCCAGGCGTGGTAGCACGTGCCTGTAGTTCCAGCTACTCGGAAGGCTGAGGCGGAAGGCTCGCCAGAGCCCAGCAGGTCGAGGCTGCGGTGGCTGGGAGCGGCCACTGCACTCCAATCTGGGCGACAGAGTGAGACTCCGACTCAAAAAAAAAAATAATGATAATAATAGTCCTATGCTGGAAACGTGCTCCCCGGACAGCCCAGGATCCTTTCACCTGATGTTCCTGAGAGCCGATCACTCCACAGCATGGCAAGGAGGGACACAGACAGAACACAGAAATCACAGAGGGGTTAAGTAACTCCAAGGTCTGCCTCTACTCCAGAATAGTTCAGGCGAGGGGGCCCCTCAATCTTACCGGGCCTTTCACAGCGCTTTACTTGACTCACTTGTTTTTCTTTTAACCACGACATAGTCGGTCCGTTTGGAAGAGTAAGAGCCAACAAAGCTGGGTGGTTGGTACCGACAAGAAAACTTTCCCTCCAGCCCTTAACCACCGACCGCATGGCAGAGGCTACGAGGAATGCCAAAGTTCCGAAACAGAGACGTTTGCCGTTGACAAGGCCACTTCACACGCGCTGTGTGATGAAAATGCAGTGAGGTTTGTCAAGGACGCTGCCCTCTCTTTCCTTAATGGCTTTTCATGGTCTCACAGAACGGTGGAGGTGGTGACATTACCACGGCTGGCTTGCTGTCACGAGCAACAGCTGTGCATCTTAGGGGCCAACTATTACACTTAGATGCAATTTGGAAGGCAGAAATTCTGGATATGGATTCCTGAACTTTTGTTTGTGGAAAGAGCTTTCCTTTTTTTTATGTTACTGTTTCCTGAAACTGCCGAGTTGTTGGAGGAAGAGCTTAAGGATGCTGTAAAGTGCTTTTCTGGACAAGGCTGGGGTCTGTCTCAAGCCCTACACTGTAGAAAGTGGATGTGCGGTTTCTGGCTTCTTCCCCTTCCCTTATTCCTGCCAGGGATCCAGGGACAGAGGCGTCACCCCACACACCATCTGGGCAGGGCTTGCGATAGAGACTGGGCACTCAACCTATTTAGCAATCCTGTTCCCTAACGATACGGTCACCCAAATGAATCCCTTTTGTTTTTTAATTCAACAATACCAACAACAAAAGGACTCTGTTAGAATGCTATACCGTTAACAAAACCACGGAAATGTTAGGGCTCTAGGTGTTTGGGAAACCATATTGTGCCAGCCTTTCATGAAGCCAGTGACTACACGGATGTCCAAAGAGGTCAACCGGTCCACCAAGTGCACCAGGAGAGGAGCATGCTACTTCCACGTCTTTAGCCGAAGGACCACCTTTCTCTCTCTGCAAAGGTCTTCTTCTTCTTCCTCCAGTAGAAAGAGCGGGGGAAAGTCCAGCTGTCTCTTGCCCTGATCCAGTAGTCGTCCTGAGACAGCCTGGGTACCATTAAGCCCACAGAGTTAGAAAACAGCCGGGCCAACTTTCCCTCTGCCTCAGAAGCCATTTTTGTTCATCCATAAGGCCTCTCCACAACCCTTGAAAGTGCTTTGTCGCACCTTTGTTCCAGTCCAGAGTTTTGAAGGTAGAAGCTCCCAGACAGCACCTCACACCAGCACCCCCCTAAGACCCAAGGAAAAGGAGACGTAGAAAGCCAATGCCTAACCTATCTTTACACACAGCACTGAGGAGCCAAGGAGAAGTCTTAAGAGGGAGGCCATTTTTGTGGAGGATAGAGGGTCAGGGTCTTACCCTGTCGTCCATGCAGTGGCGGGATCACGGCTCACCGCAGCCTCAACTTCCTCGGCTCAGGCATCCTTTCACCTCAGTCAACCAAGTAGCTGGGACTACAGGCATGTATCACCGCTACGCCTGGCTAATTTCTTACTTTTCTTGTAGAGACAAAGTCTCACTACACTGCCCAGACTGGTTTTCAACTCCTGGGCTCAAGCGATCCTCCTGCCTCAGCCTCCCAAACTGCTGGGATAACAGGCATGAGCCACCGCGCCCGGCCGAGAGGGAGCTTTTTATTTTTTATTTTTGAATTGGAGTCTCACTCTGTTGCCCAGGCTGGAGGGCAGTGGCACACTCGTGGCCACCCCAGTGTCAACCTGCTGGGCTCCAGTGATCTTTCTGCCTCAGCCTTTCAAGCAGCCAGAAATACAGGCATGCACTACCACACCCAGCTCATTTTTTATTTATTGTAGAGACGAGGTCTCGCCTCTTGAACCCATGGGCTCAGGCAACCCACTCGCCTCGGCCTCCCAAAGTGCTGGGATTACAGGCTGATCCACCGAGCCTGGCCAGGAGCTTTTTATTTTAATCACTGCACCCAGTGAGTTCCTTTTTATTAACTCCTTCAAGGCCTGGCCTCAGCAACAAAGTGCCTGATGACAAGGAAAAATAAGGCTCCATCAGGATAACATGGGGCAAAAGAAAAACTCGAATGACATCCTGAAACATCCAGGGACCTGGGGGTGTCGAAAGCACTGGCAGGTGAGATACCAGAACTTCTCCAGGCAGAGATGTGTCCTCAGGCCCTCCTCAGGCCCAGGCAGAGCCTTCTCACCTGGAA
>NW_007261176.1:368190-373207 GCF_000164805.1 Carlito syrichta
ACCCCAAAAAAAAAAAAAAAAAAAAAAAAAAAAAAGACTCTGGGACAGCCTCCGTTGCGTCCCTTCTAGGGATGGGCAGAGGATTTGTGTTCGCTAGTTTAGCTGGGGTCTTTCAGGGTCTCTGCACTTTGAAGGGGCCCAGGGGTCAGAGTCTCAGCTCTGGGACTCACCAGTGAGGACCCAGCATAAGGTGATGGTCAGGAAAGACTCCAGAACAAAGACCTACATTCAGATCCCAGTTCTCATACTCACTCGTGTGACCTTGGACACATCACTAAATATCTCTGTGCCTCAGTTTCTTCCTCAACAAAATGGAGAGCTCATGGTTTGCTGTTCCAGTTATTTTGTAAAATAGTTATAAGAGTGTCTTGTCTATACTGAGTGTTTGCTGTTATTATCATTTCCCTTAGGGGTTCTCAGGTCTTGAATCCTAATCAAAACTCACAGAAATCCTTAATCAGACTCACAGAAAACAGATGTTTAGCCAGACAGTTAGTGGATAATTCGGAATGAAGACTTATCACCAGCAAGAAGATGGGAAAAGTCAGGATAGTTGGATAGCATCCTTATTCAAGTAAGAGAGGTCTACCTGGAACCTGATTAAGATCAAAGGTTGTTTTTGGGGTCTGAAATATCAGTTGTTCAGGACACCCTCTGCCTTGAAATGAGGTAGAAAAAGACCCATTCACTCTCTATGCTTAACCTTTCCTTTTATGATAGCCCGTTATACGTTTGGTATCAGGTGAGGTGGGTTTAAGCATATTCACAGTAAGACAGCGGGTTTTTCTGAGAGGCGGAGGGTGGGGTGGGGAGAGGCTGTGGAGCACCACAGAATCAGGGAGTGCCCAGAGAGGGGAGATAATAGACACATGTCAGCATTGACACTCAGTTCAGAACAGCTATTGAGAACGGCAGGTATACGACCACATTGTTTATACGAGGGGGGACCCCCAAATCCTGGTTTCATTGATAAAAAATGGTGTATTTGTTCTTACATGTTTAAACTTCAGTCACCTTCAAAGGACTCTCCATCGGATGCAATACCCCTGTGGAGACACTTTTTGCACTGCTCAAAACAGTTTTTGAACTTGTTCATTTGGATACCTTTTCGTGCTTCTGCCATTTTTAATTTCATCTCTTCCACAGTGGCAAAAACTTTCCCTTTGAGGATTTTTTTTTCATCCGGGGAAACAAAAAAAAGTCTCTCAGGGTGAGATCAGATGAATAGGGAGAGTGGGGTATGAGGGTCACGCCATTTCTTTATCAAAAACTGTTGAACACTCAGTGAGGTGTGGTCCGGTGCGCTTGTAAACCACCCATCATGACACAGGCAAATGCGTTGAAAGAAAGCCCCCCCAAAATTCACTAACACCAAACGCAGCCTCTCCCAACGATGCTAGCTGGTACACTGATGCCAATGAATTCCTAGAACACTTACCTAGCAGGGGAAGCCTGTACTACAAAGAGCTTGCCCTCCAAAAGATAATCCCAGGTTTTGGGGGTTTCCCCCTCATATTGTTTATATCAATGATAAAGTTTATGAACTTGAAACTTCAAGCTATCAGCCCAGCTCATCCGGCCACTCTGCCATGACTACTGAGGTAAGGCTGGGCCCGTCAAGTTCTGGAGCCAGAATTGGCTCGATAAGAGGGTTGTGAACATCCCTTTCCAATCTGGAGTCAGTGACTCAGTGGGTGGCTTTAAGTCTGTCATGATGGGAGTATTTACACCATGGCAATAGATAAATGCTACACATCTGGGCTTTTTTCCTCCTCCCAGCACCACCCCAAGAGCCAGTTGTTAACCATCTGTCAGCACAGCACAAGGTTGGCTTCTCCACCACTTGATGGAAATGATCTTTCTGGAAGCACCATGACTTCAAGATCACCAAATCCAGTGGACACTTTATAGTCTTCACTTTTCTTGAACTTCCCCGTGTTGCAAAGGAGCTGATCATTTCCTACCTCCCGAACCTCCTCGCATGTCTGCTTCCAGGACTCTCTGCTGACTTGTCTTCTGTTTCTAAATACATCTTCCCTTTCCCTCGTCAGGCCCTGAAATACTGATGTTCCCAAGGCTCTCTCTCGCTGATCACCGTAGATGTCCTTGAAGACACAGCTGGGTCCTCACTTCCTCCAGGAAGACTTCCTGACCCACCTGGCCTGGCTTATGCCCATTGCTGCAACACCCTGTCTTTATCTCCACCACAGATGGGTGTCTATTTGAGGGCATGACTTCACCACGAGAGGATAAGGACTTGGAATTACAGCAACAATAAGAAAAACAATAATGACAAACGCCGCTCCTGGCATGTCCGCTCTGCCAGGCGCCATTCCAAGAGCTCTACGCAGATTACTCTATTTACTCTTTATACCAACCCTGCGATTTCTCCCATGAGACACCGGACACTTGCAGTTGAAATAACTTGCCCAGGTTGACACAGACCGGCCAAAACCCCAAGGGGCCCAGGCACTTATTAACCATTTCCTACAATGTCGCTTCTAGTTCGGGCATCCCAGGAATGGGATCCAGCAGATGTCAGAGGGAAAAAGAGAAGGGGAGAGAGACACGACGGACGACGTTGTAAAGGCCAATAGTCTGAAGTCTCAATACAAGTCCTTGTTTATTATTCACTGAGCAAGTGAAATAGTTCCTAATCCTAATTTACTATGGAAATCTTTCTGATTTTTAGTGGTGGTTCTTTCTAAAATTTATTTTATTCACTCACTCACTCAGTCATTCATTCATTTAGAGAGACAAGGTCTCACTCTGTCACCCAGCCTGGAGTGCAATGGCATGAGCATAGCTCACTGCAGTCTCGACCTCCTGGGCTCAAGGGATCTACCTGTCTCAGCCTCCCGGGAAGCTGGGAAACAGGCGTGCGCCACAACACGTGGCTAACTTTTTATTTATATTTATTTTTTAAAAATAGAGATGAGGTCTTGCTATGTTCTCCAGGCTGGTCTCAAATTCCTGAGCGCAAGCAATTCTCCCACCTCGGCCTCCCAAAACGCTGAGATAACAGATGTGAGCCACCATGTCCAGCCACAATTTTTTATTTTCTGAAGACATGGGGTGTCCCATGTTGTTCAGGCTGGTCTCAGACTCCTGTCCTCAAGTATCCTCCCGCCTTGGCCTCCCAAAGCATTCATGTTGGTTCCTTATGGCTGCCATTTTTCAGTCCCCTGGATTTTGTGTTGTAAAACACAACCTGTGCTTCCTTCCTGCCACCGTCTGAGTGACAAATATTAATACAACCTGGAAGAAGAAAAACTGCTTAACAGCTGACAGTCTGAAATCTCTCCACACAAACAGCAAAACATTTTAAACCATGTAAATGTTATTAGTTCCATTCATGTCTGCATATTTAATTTAGTGTTTCGTTCTGTCATTAAATCTTACCTTCCCCAAAACATACAGATAAAAAGCACCTTCCCGGTTTGAGCTGCTGTTAGTTTTAAAAGCAAAATATATTGGTGTCTCGGCCAGGGAAGTGTAGTAGGCATCTGAACCATCTTCAATGCTGCCTGTTGTTTAAGGTCCTTGGGGCAATGAATGGAACTTGCAGGAAGGTGGATGCTTCTATGTCTGTGGCAGACAGAGAGACACAGGGATGCTGGGCGGATGTGAACAGTGCAAGGAGATGTTCATGGGAAATTAACACCTCACTACATGGCCTAGGAGGCTTTCTGAACGTCTCTCGTTACAAAACCCACAACACAATTCACCCTTCAAGAGCAACGCACCCTTCAGAGCGACACTGTGGGATGGTTTATTAGAGGGTTCTCACGTAGTCATCTCAGGGTTATCCTCGCTCACAGAGGGAAGGAGGCATGCGGGTGACAGGCTGGTACCTGGCTTTAAAGCCCAGTAGGAAAGGAAAGAAAGAGAAAGGATGAGCAGGAGAAAAAGACAGGTAACTGGGCATCCACTCTGCTGGGAGGTGGGCACAGGTATGGACCAGAGAGACAGAACTGGGCTTAAATTCTCTGGCCAGGTACAATGACTCACACCTGTAATCTCCGCACTAGGGAGGTTGAGATGGGAGGATCATTTGAGGCCAGGAGTTCGAGACAAGCCTAGACACACAGTGAGACCCCCCCATCTCTCCAAACAATTAGCCAGATGCAGTGGTGGATGCCTGTGGTCCCAGCTACTCGGGAGGCTTAGATGGGAGGATGGCTTGGAGCCCAGAGGTTCAAGACTGCAGTGAGCTGTCATGGCACCACTGCACTCCAGCCTGGGCAACAGAGTGAGACCCTGTCTCTTAAAATCCAAAAGAAAATTATTTGTCATTTCCTTGCTGGGGGACCCCAGGCGATAAGCTTCAAGTTTCTCATCCACAGAATGTGCATGACAATATCTAACTCCCAGCATCCTCCGAGGGACGGAAAAACTGCTCGAGACTAAGAGCCCAGCATGGCACTTGACACACAGTACAGGGACTGACACACGGGAGCCCTGATCACATGAACGGCAGGCAGGAACCAAGCCTGTGCACCCTCTGCCCTGGTTCAGGTTCCAGGAGAACAGGGACGCAACCGGAGGATGTTTCCCACAGACAAAATCACCAGGACGTTGCCAGCTAAAACCCCTGCCTTCCATCTGAGCCCCACCCTGGGAGGCGCAACCATGGTTCACAACTACAGGGCAGATCTCGGAGCAGAAGTCTGATCCACTGGTTTCGACTATCTTCAGAACTTCAGTGGCAGCTCAGCCAAGCATGCTGGGGGAAACAGGCAGGTTAGGACAGTGGGACATGCATGTGTCCTGGTCCCCGGAGGTCACCTGGCACCCTTGTCTCCCTGACTCCTGCGTCATCTGCTCCGTTTGTGGGACCCACAGAGCAGAGGAGAAAGTGATACCTGATTCAGAGGTCCCCAGTCCCTCCCTGTCCCATGAGGATGACGGCACCTGCTTATACTCAAGCAAAAGTGCTGTTCTGGCTGCTTTCAACTCCAAGTTAGCCGCGAAACAAACATGAGGAAGAGGAGAGAGGTTCTGCCTTTTCTCCAGG
>NW_007261176.1:374219-394314 GCF_000164805.1 Carlito syrichta
CACACACACACACACACACACACACACACACACACACACGGTTTCCTTACATGTCCTCACTCAACATTAGTAGCCGTGTGCTTCACAGGGAGCCCCCGAACCTACAGTCAGGGGACCTGGGTTCCAGCCTCAGCTCGATCACTTCCTGGTTCCGTGGCCTTCATCTGGCCAGGCCTGAGTCGTTTCCTCCATAAAATAAAAGTAGTGCATGGGGTCAGCATTTCGCAAAGCGGGGTTCCACGGTACACTGGTCTCCCAGGAAAAGGGTTCTGTGATCAACTACGTTTGGAGATGCCTCCCACAACCAACACAATCACTCCCTTCTTCCATGTCTGGAGACTCCCAGCGATTATAGGAATCACACCCTGCACTTTTTCTGTAGCCCTAGACACCTCACAGACAAATTAGCACACATCCTCAAGTTCAATGGAACCCAAAACATTTAAAGTCACCCCTAGAAACGTTCGAAATATCACTCGCAAGTTATAGGTGGTAAATCATGGCCCTCGAGTTCCTGAGACTCTCTGAAGAGCATCAAATATGTGCTTCTGGAAAGTTTCCAGAGAAGCTAAGCACACTGTGCCTTGGGTGAGGCAGACTTTGAGTTCCCGTGGGCCAACACTGCCCAGCACTTACGGCGAGTCAAAGGCCTGCTGTATGTCACGTGGATGATCTGAGGATGCCCGGATGCCTGTCATCTTGAAAGATGCCAGCACCTACACGACTTCTCGTGCCCACTCTCTGCCGTCCTTGGGCTTTCTTCTGAATTGTTTGCGCACACCCATATCTTGGCACTGCCCGTGTTGCAGTATCAGTTCACACGGAGAAATGATTCCATGCCAGATGCCGTAAGAATCAGGTGCTAAGACCGGGCTCGGTGGCTCTGCCTGTCATCCCAGCACTTTGGGAGGCTGAGGTGAAAATACTGCCTGAGCCCACGAGTTCGAGACTAGCCTGGGCAACTCGGCGAGCCCTCGTCTCTACAATAAATCAAAACTTAGCCGGGCATGGTAGCTCGTGCCACCTGTAATTCTGGCTACTTGGAAGCATGAGGCAGAAGGATCGCCAGAGCCCAGCAGGTTGACGCTGGGGTGGCCATGAGCGTGCTACTGCACTCCAGCCTGGGCAACAGAGCGAGACTCCAACTCAAAAAGAAAAAAGAATTGGGTGCTATGAATTATACGTACGCCTGAGAAAGGGCCCCAGGCCTCACTCAGGAGGCTCACCTGCCACCCAAGACACAGGTAAATAAGTATTCATGATGGAAAGTGGCAGAAGCCATCACAGCGCGGCAGGGACATTTAACCACTGTGGGGGTCCAGGGAAGGAAAGGCTGGCCCTGCCTGGAGATATGGGGTCACCTGCACCAAATGGCCATGTGTGGCAAGTAGTAAAGCAAGAATTTTTTCTTTTCTTCTTTTTTTTAAAGATGGAATTTCACTCCATCATCCAAGCTGGAGTGCAGTGGTGTGATCATAGCTCACTGTAACTTTGAACTCCTGGGCTCAAATGATCCTCCCACCTCAGCCATATGAGTAGCTGGGACTATAGACACATGCCACCACATCTGGCTCATTTGTTACTTTTTGTAGAAGCAGGGTCTCACCATGTTGCCCAAGCTAGTCTCCAACTCCTGGCCTCAAGCGATTCTCCTGCCTCAGCCTCCCAAAGACCTGGGATGACAAGCATAAGTCCCCGTGCCCAGCCTACACATGGATTTTCTAGGTACACAAGAGCATCCCAGGCACAAGTACATACCGCAAGTTCTAGAGACCTCCAGGCACACAGTGTCTTCAGGGCATGGTAAGTCGTAGTAAGTCACAGCTAGAGGGTGTGTTAATAAAGGCAAAAGGACCGGGCTCAGTGGCTCAGCCTGTGATC
The DNA here is from genome assembly GCF_000164805.1 of Carlito syrichta. Classification (NCBI taxonomy): domain Eukaryota; kingdom Metazoa; phylum Chordata; class Mammalia; order Primates; family Tarsiidae; genus Carlito; species Carlito syrichta. Next base: position 376,101 of record NW_007261176.1, read on the forward strand.
CCGCGCCTTTGGGAGGCTGAGGTGAGTGGATTGCCTGAGCCTGCGGGTTTGAGACCTGTCTGGGCAGCAAGACCTCATCTCTACAATAAATCAAAAATCAGCCGGGCGTGATAGCGCATGCCTGTAATTCCGGCTACTTGGAAGGCTGAGGCGGAAGGATCGCCGGAGCCCAGCATGCCGAGGCTGCGGTGGCCGGGAGCGGCCACTGCACTCCAGTCTGGGCGACTGAGTGAGACTCTGACTCAAAAAACAAAAACAAAAAAATAAAGGCAAAAGGGCGGTCTGGATGATGGAGAAAGATTGTTTAGGAATAGATCATGACTGTTTAGAGGGGTGAAGTTAAGGAATCTTGTTTTCATCCTGGAGACAGAGAGGGAACAAGCAAAGGGTTATATCTAAGAGAGTGGGGTGGTCAGGTCCAGGTCAGAGGAGAGAACCAAGCAAGAAAGCAGCGAGAATGATCTCCGGCAGGTGCTAACCCAGACCCTCTGCCCCCTTCCCTTCTCATCACTGCCTTGTGCTCTGACCCAGAAGGTTCCACTCAGACAAAAACACAGAGGATGAACTGGAGGAAGCAGGGCGAAAAGCCCAGGTAAGGGGCCCATTACAACGGACGTCAAAGGTATTCACGGCAATGGGATTTGCAGAGATCAAGAACAGACTCAGGTCACATCTCAGAGGCTGAAGCCATATGACGTAACGATCCCACGCACGGTGCACGGGTCAGGTGGGAGGTGGAGGGGTGACCTGGGAAGGACTCCTGGGTTTCTGGCTTTAGCCACAGCACGACTGGCATCCCCCCCACCTGAACCAGGACGCAGCAGGAAGAGCCTGTGTGGGTGGAGGTTAAGGGGCTGGAATGTGACATGCTGAGCTCGAGGTGACTGTAGGGGATGTATTGGGACATACTAAGCATGCAGTGAGAAAGATTTGTGTGACATTTATGGACGCCGTCGGGGCTCAAGACATACTACAAGCCTGTGCTCAGACGTCAACTCCCGAATTTCCACACAGAGGCCAACTGTGCAGGTGTGACAGTCTTCAGGTGTCTTCATGGGCCCAATGCCATCACAGAGCCAGACACGATGCAGGCACTCCACAAACAAATGTCTATAAGTGCTCAAAGCATACACATCACCTTTTATGTTGACTTGCATTTAAATAGAGGGGTTTTGAGGTCAGGCACAGTGGTTCACGACTGTAATCCCAGCACTTAGGGAGGCTGAGGTAGGAGGATCGTTTGAGGCTAGCCTGGGCAACACAGCAAGACCTTTATTTATTTAAAAATAAATAAAGAGATTGTGAGTGGATATGACAAGTGAGCTTATACTGAGTTTTCCTGAATTAATTTCCTGTAATCAGACTTTGCTTTAGACAGACTAAGAACTGACCTTTAAAACAGTAGTTCTCTAGGGAGTATGAGAAAGGAAAAACCAATCACCGAGAGAGGTGTTTCAAATCACGAGCCAGGCATTCCGCTTGTTCTGGAAGATTCTGAAGCCCCACATCCTATGAGTGGTTCCACAATGGGGCCCTTGTCACAGGGTCCCTTTCCCTGGGCAGCAAACACAGCTAAGGGGTTCTTCCTACTTTCCCCTAAGAGCTGAGCTGCTTTGTCCACAGGTTCCTAATGCACGCCAAGTGAGCCAAAATATGCAAAAATGGTCTGGATGCTTCTGCAGGTGAGAAGAAAGCCCGCTAGTGGCCTAGTGCTTGTTTAGAACCCGTCTCTTGGAGGACTGAATTGAGACTGCCACGTAAGACATTGTGTCACATGACACACCTGCCGGGTCATGGGATCCTAAGAGTTCAGACCAGGCGCTTCTGTGTCATGCCCATGTGTACCCAGATGAACTATGAGCAACATCAAATGAAAGCAAACTTATCATAAAACAAAAACTCACATTATTTACAGGCCATGCAATGATTGTGGGTAGAAGTTCACACCACAAAAGATGGATCAACAACTTAAAGATCTCTGCGCAAACATCTTGCAGAGTTAAATAAATGAAGGAGACAATTATTTCTTTATCAGACCTTTCGGGAGCTAGGAAGAAAAGTCAACACCATGTCATCAGATCAACGTTTGATAAACCAAGGAGTTTGGAATTAAAACACATGTTTGTTGACTCCTTTACATTTTGTTAAAACAAATAAAATGTGAGTGGGTCACAGAAGGGGTACTCTTTCTAGGTTTTGTGGGGCAACAGAGCATGAACTTTGAGTTATAGTGTAGAGTTCACGGTTTTAGTTCATTGCACTTGAAGTCACCCTTGAGTTGAGAAGGTCTCGGAGGGAATGTTGGGTCTGAACTGGGAGAGTCTAGCCAGCTTCCCTCTTAAGAAGCGGGTAACAGGTGTCAAACTTACTTTAGTAAAAACATTTCACACCCTTTTTTTTTCTAACTTGGGTACTTTTATTTATAATATACATATAAATTTTTTTTGAAAGCAGGAATTATTGAGAGGACAGAAAAGCTCCCACAGTGGGAGGGGACCTGAAGGGGTTGCCCACAATATATATATTTTTTGAGATGAGGTCTCGCTCTGTTGCCCAGGTTGGAATGCAGTGGCATGATCACATCACTGCAGCCTCGAGCTCCTGGGTTCAAGCCATCCTCCCACCTCAGTTTCCCAAGTAGCTGGGAAGACAGGCACGCCACCATGCCTAGTTTGGTCTACTACGTGTTCTGACAAAGTGAAGCCACAGGCTTTCTTTTTTTTGAGTTGGAGTCTCACTCTGTCGCCCAGACTGGAGTGCAGTGGCCGCTCCCGGCACCGCAGTCTCAACCTGCTGGGCTCCGGCGATCCTTCCGCCTCAGCCTTCCGAATAGCCAGAATTACAGGCCTGCGCTACCACACCTGGCTCATTTTTTGATTTATTGTAGAGATGAGGTCTCGCTGCCCAGGAGGGTCTCACACCCGTAGGCTCAGGCAATCCACTCACCTCAGCCTCCCAAAGGTGCGGGATTATAGGCTGAGCCACCGAGCCCAGCTGCCACAGGCTTTCTTGCTTCAATGTATGCATTTGACAGTCCTCTAGCTGATAATCTAATGTGTACAATCTTGGCACTCTCATCTCCTGAAGTTGGCAATGGGGAAGTCCCACGGCCTCCCCTGGAGCCACTAGCCATCTCTTAATGAGGGAGAAAAAGGCCAGAGCGGCAGGACTGCTTCTCCCACCTCTCCTGACTGCGTTCACTGTGTTCCTGAATGTCTTCTCCCGCTTAAGAGGTCTGTCGTGAAAGGACCCATGGAGAGGAAACACTACCATGTTGCAGAGGAAAAGGCCGGGTCCTTTCTTCTAGTACCTATGCCTCGGTGAGGAGGATTTCTCCCTCGAGGCCATGCAATGCCTATTCTGTGATGCCAGGTGGGCACGATGAGGTCGTGAAACCTCCCAGGACCCTGTGAGCCAGATGCTTCTACCCTGTTTCCCCATCCCACCGTCACCAGCTCTAGGAGACACAGCTTACTAAGTGAGAACCCGGGTGGCAGCGCCTTGGCTCACTGAATTGTAGGAATCTTTTCCATCAACCCTCAAAATAAGGTGGAACAGGGAATCACCTCTACTTCCCACGCTGTAACCCAAAACCTTTACCATAATTATACAACTCAAGAAAACACCTGGGCATGATGGCTCATGCCTGTAATCCCAGCGCTTTGGGAGGCTGAAGCAGGAGGATCGCTTGAGCCCAGGAATTCGAGACCTGCCTGGGCAACACAGCAAGCAAGACCTGTCACTATAAAAAAAAAAATGAATAGAAAAATAGCCATGCGTGGTGGTACATACTTGTAACTCCAGCTACTCAGGAGCCTGAGGTGGGAGGAGCACTTGAATCCAGGAGTCCAAGGCTGCAGTGAGCTATGATTGTGCCACTGTAATTCCAGCCTGGGTGATAGGTGAGACTGTCTCTCTTATTTTCTTTTTTTTTTAAAGGAGGAGGGGTCAGGCTCAGTGACTCAGCCTGTATCCCGGCGCTTTGGGAGGTCGAGGCAAGTGGATTGCCTGAGCCTGCGGGTTCAAGACCAGCCCGGGCAACTTGGCAAGACCTCATCTCTACAATAAATCCAAAATTATCCAGGCATGGTAGCGCACGCCTGTAGTTCCAGTTACCTGGAAGACTGAGGTGGAAGGATCACCAGGGCCCAGCAGGTTGACGCTGGGGTGAGTGTGTTATGGCACTCCAGTCTGGACAACAGAGTAAGACTCCAACTCAAAAACAAAAAAAGGAGGAAGAGGAAGGAGAAGAGGAAGAAGAAGAGAGGAGAAGAAAAGAAAGGAGGAGGAGGAGGAGGAGATAACGGTGATGATGATGACAGAGTCGTCCAAATAATCAAAAAAAGAAGACACTAAGTCACCCTTACTGCTCAATAAATAACGACAGTAAATGCTAATTATTCACCAAAGGAGCCTGTGGACTCAGACAATCTCCAGAAATATCCATCGCCTTGTCTAATTCATGGGAAAGATGACATAGATTGCATCCCCCTTCTCAAGTCTATGAATAACGGAGCATCCGGTTGAATAATTAAACAGTAACTGTGCATTTTTGCTGATTTCGAAGTCGCTGTCTCCTCTCCGCTTCCCTACTCACCTCCACCCCAAATGCAGAGGTGACATCACATCACACATATTGAGATGCTCCGGTCTTTGTAGGCCTAGTAAAAATAGATTTGCTGTATCCAGGCATCGCACACAGAGCCAATGGCATGTCATTTACAAGCCACTCCTGAAAAGGTTAATCTGCTTCGGTTTAATTTTGCTTCCACCTGGACTAGAGTGGTCTCGAAATTGTACAGGCTCCATCGACAGTCTCAAAGCAAGGGATGATCCAAGAATGCACCAGCCCAGATCTTTCCTTTTCTCTTCAGAACGTTCTGTCTTCTCCACATCCCTACAGCCCGGACAGTATTACAAAGATCATCTGCTTTCTGCGTTGCTCTATGACAAGCACCTCATCAGACCGTAGCCAATTCAAAAGGAACACCCAGGGTTGCACTTTCTCAGTGGGGTGTTCTGAAGTAGCAGGAGTAAGTGGCCCCCAAAGGAGTCCATTTTCTTTTGAAGGTGAGATTGCTTCCTGAGACCATGTAAAAAGGTGCCTCTGATGTAGTAAGTACTCCAGAAATATTAGTTTCAATGGCTCTGGAGATGGTACAGACGGGTGTGTCTTGAGAGCCCTTTACAGGCAAATTATCGGATCTTATCATGCCAGGGAACAGCTGTAAGAAATGAGGCCATCCCGGGCTGCAGTAGGAGCCCACACACAATCACAGGCGCTGAGCAGATGCTCTGCCACCCTGTCCTACCCCGATGCACATGAATAATGGAAGAGCAATCGCATATCCTCAAGTATTTTCATTTTCACAGCAGGGACCCAGGTTCAGCGATCACTTTCCTGCTGCAGGGCTGAAAATCAAGGCACGAATGAGATCTTTCCAAAGCGAATAAGCGATTAGCCCTCACCCAAGAAATGTGACTAGAGTGCCTGTCTCGCAAACTTACAAACGCATGTGTTTCACATGTGGTCCATCTTCATGTCGGCTCTTCCACACAGGATTGTGTGTGTCTATTTCTTCCTGCAGCAGTGGTCCCCAAGCTTTTTGGCCTCAGGGACCAGTTCTGCGGAAGACAATTTTTCCATGGAAGAGGAGGGGATGTGCAGTCAAACCTCACTGCTAATCACCACCTCAGCTCCATCACAGATCATCAGGCATTAGATTCTCATAAGAAGCAAGCAACCTAGACCCCTCGCATGCGCAGTTCACAATAAGGTTCACACTCCTGCGAGAAGCTAATGCCGTGGCTGATCTGACAAGAGGTGGACCTCTGCTCACTGCCTCTCACCTCCTGCTATGTGGCCCAGTTCCTAACAAGCCATGGACCGGTACCGATCTGCAGCCTGGGGGTTGGGGACCCCTGTCTTATAGCATCTAGCACAGGAATACAGGCCGCCAGTGCCAACAAATGTTTGCGGTTGTTGTTTGAGAATGAAGCCAACATGACTCGCTGTGTGTTGTGTTCAGGTGACTGTCCCAGGGGTTTTGATGGTGGAGCACACCGCCCAGAGGTCTGGCGAGAACACAGAGTCCAGCTCACATCAGCAAACATGCAGCTTCCCTCATCTTCGGATGGAGAGTGAATAGCTGATGGAGTGTGAAGACAGTTCTCTGGGTGGCCCAGGAGACCAGCGCAGAAGGACCCGAATGCAGCAAGGATCTCGAGAGGGAAGGCTTTATTGACTGCAGGAAGAAGGCAAAACCCGGGCCGTGGATGCACCTCTCTGTGAGAAGAAAGCCTCCTCTCTCTGCTTAGGGTCAGATCCCAGCTGTCCCCTTCCGCGGCAGGTGCCTCAGAGCCAGCATCTCATCCCCTGAGGGAACTCATAGGAAGGGAGATCCTTTCACCCTTTGCTGTGCACCTGTGGGAGTCAGCGAGGAAACCATCAGCCCAGAAGGTCAACCGCCGTGGGCTGGCAGAGCTGTGAACCACACTGCAGAGTCTGAGAAGGTCCTGGCCTCGACTCCTGGAAGTTCAGCATGGAGTCTCCTCAATGGGAATGTCACCGCTGGATTCAGTTCTAAAGGGGGTGATGGGTGCGTCCCCAACCACAGAGGGCATCTCAGGTCCAGCTCAACACCTTGCATTCAGGAAACCAAAGAGCAGCCATTGCAATTTTTGGAAGTGTGTGTGTTCCTTCCAAACAGATACTGCTCCTTCAACTGCTTGAACCTAGTGAGGGAGAGGTGCTAAGCTCTCCCTCAAAGCTGCAAATTCATGCAGGGCAGGAGCTGTATTTCTGATGCCCCATGCCCATCGAGGGGTGCTCTGGAGGGGCTCCTAAACGTCGAATGGATCAGACTCCAAGCTCCAGAGATAACCCGATAGCCTCGTCTTAGCATGGACCTTCCACATCCTGGTTTTCACTGGGGTCCTTGCAGGAAAGACATTTCCTTCAGTCTCGTCACCAATGGGGAAGTTGATAAGGACACACAAAACGGTCACAAGAAAAACGCAGAAAAGGGGGAAAAAATTTACCAGGTCTGAAAAAAATGTGGGTGAGGGAGGTGGTCTGGAGGGCAGGAGAGCTGGAAACTGGCGAGTGATCAGAAGCATGGCTAACACAGCATCTCCAGAGGACCTAGCGACTGAATTCTTAGACCTCATTATGGAATTTCAGTATCAGGATCTCTCAGGGTAAGCATCCATAAACGTTCATTTTGGACAAGTTCCTTTATTGCCTCCTGAGTTTGAGCACCTCTAGTCTCCAGGCTGCAGACCGATGCTATACCTAGAAATGAGTGCATGAGAGTAGCTCAAACCAGGAGTTTTGGGATGTTAAACAAGCTGAGATGGCTCCAGTGCTCTGAGTTCCCACATAAGCAGATGGAAGCCCAGTGTGAACAAGTAAAACAAACATAAGCTTAACCAATCGGAAACCACCAACTAACCTCCAACTAGGGGCCTCCCATCAGGTCATATGCAAATAAGGCCACTGTCTAGCTTGAGCCAGTCAAGCGAACTCTTGACTTTGCTCCCGAGTTCAGTCTACAGAAGACCGCTGCTCACACTGTGGAAGTGTAGATCTCTGAACCTCTTTGGGTGCTGAGTGCTGCCCGGTTCATGGATCCTTTAATGCGCAGATAAACTCTGTGAATTCTACTTTATCTATCGTTTTTCTTTTAAAAAGGGGATACATTCAACCTCTCTTCCAAAGGTCCCACACTCTCCACACTTCCTTCTCCCCTTCCTTGAGTCTTCTCTTTTTAGGATGGATGGGTTCCCCCCTCTGCATCCTTTTCAGGGTATCTTAGTGCCTGCCAAGATGAAACCTTAACAACTGCATTCCCAGAACCCCCCCGGTTGGGTTCCATGTATGACCTGATTCTCCCCCAAGTGGAGACTTAGCCACTTGGGGGAGCAGGGATGACAGAAAGTACCACTCACAGCTACAGTGCTACAGGACTCGTCCAGGGCTGGCTACACACACAGACCAGTGCAAGATAAAAATACCATGTGCTTTGTTCAAAAAGCAGAGGGGTCCAGACACAGAGGCTCACACCTGTAATCCCAGCACTCTGGGAGGCCAAGGCAGGAGGATCACTTGAGTCCAGGAGTTCAAGACAGCCTAAGCAACATAGTGAGGCTTCATCTCTACAAAAAAAAATCAGAAAGTGAGCTAGTCATGGTGGCGTGCACCTGTAGTCCCAGCTACTGGGGAGGCTGAGGTCGAAGGATTGCCTGAGCCCAGGAGGTCGATGCTGTGGTGAGCTTGATTATACCACTGGACTCCAACCTGGGCAACAGAGTGAGACTCCCAACTCAAAAACAAAGCAGAGGGGAAAGGCCTGTCATGGTTATTTATTTATTTATTTTTTGCTTTTTTTTTTTTTTTTTTCCTCTTAAATGTCACACTCCCTTGGGTGAAAGCGGTCACCAGATGGGACTGGGAGACTGGGTAGCCCAGTGCTCACCCAGAAAAGTAGTCAAAAGGTGGGGTGGAAACTCCTGTAAACAGAGTCCCCAGAGCATGCTTACAGGACTTAACTTACGAAACACAGATACAAAGCTCAATTCAAGAAATTCAGGATGGACGGGGGTGGGGGGGGTGTCAGTCACCCACCACAGCTGCAGGCTCCAGTTCATGTGTCTGGAATCAGGGGAAGGGTTCATTTTATGAGCCAGCAGCATCATAGTGACTCCCAGATGCTGATAATCTCCCATGTTCCTGGCCTTGGCAAAAGGGAAATTTCCCTAGAATCATCCCTGAAATCTCAGCAGAGTTTTCCTCCCCAGACCTCCAGTGCTGGTGTCAGCGCCCGAACTATTAATCCTCTCATGCTTAAACGAGCTGGAATTGGTTCTCTTCTCCCATAACCCTGGTCACTGGCCCTGGGCCTGCCCATGGCGAGGCTAGCCCACCTAAGCCAACCACTTCCTGGGCTTTGAACACTGAACAGGCCCAAGCAGACGAGAACCAGCCTCGTGGAAGCAGCCTCGTGGAAGCAGTTGTGGGTTTTTGTTTGTTTTGGGTGTTTATTTTTACCAAAAAAGAGTGTCCGAAAACTATGCATTCTCGCAGCAGACAAACTGCTTGTAACCTAAACTAGCCCTTGACTTTCCAGCCATGGGAACCATTTCTACATCTGTCAGAAATGCCTCTGCTCGCTGGCTCCCTGAAAGTTTACAGCAGAAAATGAGAAGGGAAGAAACGTGGAGTCCAGGGTCATTGGCTCAGCTGGTGGGTGGTTCACGTTCTAACTCTTGGCTCTGTGGAGGCCGAGGACTGTCGACACCCTTGTCAAGGGCAAGGCTTTCAAAAGGCAAGAAAAATACAACTAGGATCAGCCTGTCCTGAAATGTCACTTTGAAATTAGCTGCCTATCAAAATAAGGATCACGCCTATGGACTTACACATGGCTAAGCAAAATAAACTTGTTTGGTAGACAAGAAATGACTCCATCTTGAAATGCTTGGGGTAGGGTTGCTAGGTGGCGGCTGTCAGTGTTTTCTTCCCCCCAATCACAGTGACGCCCATCTGACATGTGCCCGTGTCCCTCCCTGTGATATGAATGTCAACACTCTCTTAACATGAGTTCATCTCTTATCATGATGGACACAGAACTTCCCTCCCATGTTTTAATTGGTGGAGGAAGACAACACAGATTCCCATCTGGCACAAAAACCACCTGACCAAAGCGCAGGCGGGACCAGCTGAGCGGCCCGAGCTTGGGAGGACAGAGAAGTCCGTAAGGAACCAGGCTTGGTAGAAGAGGGGAAGATGGATAAGGCCAAAGACCACTGAGGAGTTCTTTCATTTCAAAGAAGTAGGCAGAGCTAGGAGGTCAAGAAAATGTTTACAGACTGAGGAGAGAGAGAGAGAGAGAGAGAGAGAGTGTGTGTGTGTGTCTGTGTGTGTGTGTGTGTGTGTGTGTGTGTGTGTGTGTGTGTGTGTGTGTGTGTGTGTGGTGTTGTTGTTGTTGTTGTTGTTGCTGTTGTTGTTGTTGTTAGGGTCTCACTCTGTTGCCCAGGGTGGCATACAGTGGCATGATCATATCTCACCACTCCTGGGCGCAAGTGATTCTCCCACCTCAGCTCCACCATGCCCGGTTAATTTTTTTAGAGATGGTGTTGCCCAGGTTAGTCTTAAACTCCTGGGTTCAAGAAAGCTTCCTGCCTCTGCCTCCCCCAAAAGTGCTGAGATCACAGGTGTGAGCCTCCACACCCAGCCAGTATATTGCTGACAGACAGGAAACATGAAGCAGACCTCAGCGCCTACTGTGTTTCCAACTTTCTTTTATTCATTCATTCATTCATATGACACATACTTATTAGGTCCTGGTTATGTGCTCAACAAGATGCCTGTCCTACAGACGCAGAAATAGACACCACATAACTGGGTCATGTCTATAGTAAGCTTCGGCCCAGAGGAAGAGAGATAATAAGCAAATTGTCACACAATCATACACTGTGCAGAAAATGTACAGAGTACTCTATAAAAGGGGTTGGTAAACTAGGACCGGTGCCACCTGTTTTTGTAAATAAAGTTTTATTAGAGTTTGGCCCACAAATTCACTTGCATATCGTCTACTAGGGCTGTTTTTTATACAACAATACATAGAGTTAAGTAGGTGCCTGTATGGCCAGCAAAATTTAAAATATTGATGATTAGGACCTTTCCAAAAAATGTTTACTGACCCCTGGTCTAAAAGAATGAATCAGGAGCCGTATTTGGACTGGAGTTTAGGAAGGCTTCCCCGAGGAGGTGGCATTTAAGGGGCATCTGACAGATGAGGAGTGAGGAGGAAGGAGCCAGGCAGAAAAGAGAAAGAAAGGAAGATTTTTCTTTTCTTTTCTTTGAGTTGGAGTCTCACTCTGTCACCCAGGCTGGAGTACAGTGGCACACTCAGGGCCACCCCAGCATCAACCTGCTGGGCTCTAGCGATCATTCCGTCTCAACCTCCCAAGTAGCCAGAATTACAGATGCGCGCTACCACACCCGACTAATTTTTGATTTATTGTAGAGATAAGGTCTCACTAAGTTGCCCGGGCTGGTCTCGAACTCAAGGACTTAGGCAATCCATTCACCTGGACCTCCCAAAGTGCTGCGATTACAGGCTGAGCCACTGAGTCTGGCCTTAGAAGGGAAGGTTTTTTAAGCAGAGGGAGCTCAACAGGGGAGGCCAGAGGTAGAAAGGAACTCAGTGTGATGAAGACAGGGAAGCAGCTCCAGAATTTATATCTAATAACAGGAGAAGTGCTAGTGTAAATAACCACCAATGGGCTGGGCACGGTGGCTCACACCTGTAATCCCAGTGCTTTGGGAGGCAGAGACAGGAGGATCACTTGAGCCCAGGAGTTCAAGATCAGCCTGAGCACCATAATGAGACCCCATTCCTCCAATTAAAAAAAAAAAAGCCAGGTATAGTGGTGCACACCTGTAGTCCCAGCTTCATAGGAGGCTGAGGCAGGAGAATTGCTTGAGGTCAGGAGGTCAGACTTGGAACTTGGCCCACAAATTCACTTACCTATTGTCTACAGCTGCTTTTATATGACAACATCAGAGTTAAGTAGGTGCCTGTATGGCCAGCAAAGTCTAAAATATTGATGACTGGGACCTTCGCAAAAACATTCACTGAGCCCTGGTCTAAAAGAATAAAACAGAAGTCCTATTTGGACTGGAATGAGCTGTGATTGCACCATTGTGCTCCAGCCTGGGCCACGGAGCAAGATCCTATGTCTAGAAAGAAAGAAAAAGGCAGCAGGAGGAACGGTAGCATGGCGTATGTCAACTCTTTTATTCCTTAAAGGGACTTCAATATGTTTGGAAATGAATCCACATACTTCACATAATATTGAGAAGATGTCAGTTGGGCACATCAGAGAACGGGGGGCTGGGTGGGCTGATAAGACACTTGGGAGGTCCAAATCTCTGTGTCTTACCCCTCCAGATGCCACCTTGGCCATGCCATTTCTTTCTTTCTTCCCTTCCTTCCTTCCTTCCTTCCTTCCTTCCTTCCTTCCTTCCTTCCTTCCTTCCTTCCTTCCTTTCTTTTTGAGATCAAGTCTCATTCTATCACCTAGGCTGCAGTGCAGTGACACAGTCATGGTGCACCACAGCCTCAAACTCCTCAGCTCAAAGGATCCCCCCACCTTACCCTCGGGAGAGCTAAGACTTCAGGCATGTGCTCCCATGCATGGCTATATTTTGTATTTTTTGTAGCGATGAGGTCTATCAATGTTATCCAGGCTGGTCTCGAACTCCTGTGCTCGAGTGATCCTCCCACCTCAGTCTCCCAAAGTGCTGGGATTACAGGCGTGAGCTACCATGCTCATCCTACTGACACACAAGACAGTCCCTAAAACAAGTTAATGTCATCACTTTAATGAAAGTTCATTATTGACAATGAAGAAGAAAAAGACCCCTGGCTGGTAAATTACAAACCTTCCTTGTGATTTCAGACCTTCAATCTATATTAAGAAATACTGGGGCCGGGCTAGGTGGCTCAGCCTGTAATCCCAGCACTTTAGGAAGCCAAGGCAAGTTGATTGCCTGAACCCACAGGGTCGAGACCAGCCTGGGCAACTTGGCGAGACCTCATCTCTACAAAAAAATAAAATAAAATAAAATAAAGTCAGCTGAGTGTGGTAGTGCGTGCCTGTAGTTCCAGCTACTTGGAAGGCTAAGGTGGAAGGCTCGCCGGAGCCCAGCAGGTTGTTGCTGGGGTGGCTGTGGGCATGCCACTGCACTCCAACCTGGACAACAGAGTGAGACTCTAACTCAAAAAAAAAAAAAAAGAAAGAAACAGAAATATTAGAGGCCAGTGCGGTGGCTCAAGCCTGTAATCCCAGTACTTTGGAGGCCGAGGTCAGAGGACTGCCTGAGCCTGTGGGTTCGAGACCAGCCCAGGCAACTTGGCATGACCTCATCTCTACCATAAATCAAAAATTAGCCAGGCATGGTAGCGCGCCTGTAGTTCCAGTTACTCGGAAGGCAGAGGCAGAAAAATCGCCTAAGCCCAGCAGGTCGACGCTGGGGTGGCTGTGAGTGTGCCACTGCACTCCAGCGTGGGCGACAGAGTGAGACTCTATCTCAAAAAAAAGAAATAGTAGAAAAGAAAAAAAAAAAATCCTCGCTTTCAAATTAATAGGAAAGGATGAACTCCAGAAAGGAAAAGTTAAATACTGCCTAATATCCTCCTGCTCGGGAGATGCTACATAAATTACTACATGGACGTTTTATGAGCATTTAGGAAATACTCAGGTGCCAACTCCAAGCCGGCACCAGCCTCCTTCCCGGGATTGGCAGGGGGCCCCGGTGGCCAGGTCAGGAGAGAGCCACTGGAGAGTGGGTGTCAACTTTAGCCAAGCGATCGACCAAGGTCCTTTTGGAATAGGAGGAGACCAATGGGCTTTTTAGAAACCTTATTATGCAGAGGCAGAGCTGACTACGTAGCCATGACCAGAGAGACACTGAAGGCGGCCCGGCCTTCTTCCCGGGTCCTCCCCCATTGGAAGAGAACCCCACCCAAATGAGAAGAGCCAAGGCTCTTAACGCAGAGCTTGCGGTAACAAGGGAGTCGACAACACAGGTGACATTCAAAGGGAGGCAGAGGAGTGTGGCACTTTGTAGGAGAAGGAAACGGGGTGGAGGCTGTTGGCCCGTGTGGAGGCTGTTGGCCCGGGAGACCGTAGGGGGAACAGAAGCAGCCTGTCCCAAGGGATCGGTGAGGGGAGCCAAAGTGGCTTTCTCAGTCTGGTCCTTGGATGGAAGTCAGGACAAAAATTAGGGCAGCTGCTGTTATTGATCAAGTCCCGCCATGTGAAGCCCATGGCTCCAGAGGCTGGTGTTTGGCTTGGGAACTGGCTACTGCAGACTGGAAGTCAGAATCCTCCTTTCACACGGGATCTGACATTGTCCACTAGCATAATCCACCTCCCACCCATCACCCCCTCCTCTGTGTCTAACGCGGGGAAAGCAAACTGTTCAGGTCAGTTTCCTTAAAAGTAGCACAGAGACACTTAGAAAGCAGACAGAAAAAAACAAAGAAACATATAAACGATCCCCAAATTCAGAGAAGATAAAATTAAAGACCGATTCAGCATCTTCCCCAAGGTAAAGCAGAGACACAAAGAAAGATGGATGAGATTTAAATGTACCACAATAGGTGGCTAAAACAATTGTCAACCATGTTGGTCTATGTGTGACTTAGCCATTGTCTAAATAAGCGCATGGCTGATTCACCTGCCACCGGTTCTTTGACCTTGGGCAAGTCACTTGATCTCCAGTTGCTCATCTCCAAAATAAATAGGCTGTATTAAAAATCTCAGGTCCTTCATGGTTCTGAAATTTTATGGTTCTCTGCCTCTGATCATTTGGACGGCTCTTTTATTGCACAGACTGCAGCTTTGTGTCTGCCCAGCTAGATATATATAATTCATTAGGAGTTGAATTTGAAAAACAAAACAAATCGCCCCCATGTTTTTTGTTCAAGTGCATCCATTCAACAATAATGATGAAACAGTAACTATGAATAAAAGCACTCTCCTAGGTGCCAAGGACCAAAGAGAAAAGACAGACCCAGCACTAGAGAAGGAGAGTGGAGAATAAAAATATGCATGTAATTAACTCAGAAGCAAGACACAGAGTAGCCAGTGCCCTAAGGTGATACAGAAAGTACTGCAGAAAATGGCCCCCAGCCTGGGTATGCACCGGATGGTCTCCCGAAAGGCTCTAAGGAGAATGATCAGCTCCTGGTTGTGTTTTTCCTCACGGTGTAATTAGCAAAGAATCACAGTTTGCTTTCATCTGAATTTGCTCCTCTTCCTTTGCCCCTGGGCTTTGAGGTTTGGCTCCTCGGTGATCCCAGTAGGTCCCTACTGCACGGGGCAAATAAGAGGAGGGTGTGTCAGAATATTGGCAACTCGGCATCTTACAGAATGTTCTGGTCAGAAAAATCCCAGTCTCAGAAATTACTAGATAACTGCAATGGAAGGTGACATGCCAAAAATGACCCCCTGCCCACCAGCAGAAGCCACTTTGTGTTGGAAGGGCTGATGTGTAAGAGATGCAGCTTCTGAAGACAAAAGTGTCCTAAGTGTCGTCACGGGCAAGAAAGAGGCTAGGGAAGATTTGTCACTTGCCCCTCCCGGGCCAGGAAACCTGTTCTTCCATTTTTTGGCGCCTCTGTCGGTGCCATCCCCAAATGCTTCCGTTTCCTCCAATTTCAGATAAACAAACACGCAAATCGCAAATCGCAAAAGGAGAAGGGCTCACAGCTGGGGAAGCACAGTCCCTGCCCTGGGCTGGTTTCTCCAACCACCTCCGACACCAGCGAGCAGATCTGCCTCTCTTAAAAGCACCCACTGATTCTGGGTTACATTCCATACATCTGGCACGCTCTGTGCCTTAGTTTAAAAAATTACACAAAAGAGGGTCACTTTAAACTGACACAACTCACTCGAGTTTGGTGTAGGGGGTTGGAGAGAGGAGAGAGGAGGGAAGGGGAGAAAAGGGGAGGAGAGAGCTAGTTAAGTAGGTGCATGGGTGCAGAGAGAGACCTGGATCCAGGAAAACAGAAAGTTCATGGAGACCAATGCTCCGGGTCAGTGGGCAAAAAGAAAAGGGATGGGGGGGAATAGAGAGAGGGAGAGGAAGAGGGAGGGAGGGAGGGAGGAAGAAAATCACCCAAATACTGACTCAGTACCCGCTAAATCTGATGAGGGTTTTGGCGGTCTCATCTGAAATTTATGCTGTTTGTCACAAATCCCAAAACAATTAGCAAACACTTCTTGAGCGTAGAGTTTCTCTTTGTTTTCCGGCAAACTCTCATGGGTGTGCCTCTTATTTAAAATCCGTGACTAAAAGCCCTCGGGGATGAAGCCACTTTTCAAATCCGCCAAGTCCACAGTCAGCGAATGCACGGGCTGCCGCATCGTCATGCTTGACAAGTTCACCCTCCTCCTGTGGTCAAACCGGCTACGGAACTGTCCCCACCCAATCGCTACCACACACATCTGGCAGAGCTCTGTCCCTTGCAAGCTGCCGCCCATTTCCAGGACACAAAGGGACCAACAGCAGCTGGGGTCCCCAAACGCCCTGCCAATTTCCATAAGCACACAGCCATCCAAGTTTCTCCACTCTCTTTAAACACTCCCTTGCTTGATACTGACTTGCTATTCATACACTCATTTCAACACCACAGAGAGGAACCACTTTACTTAATAGGCTTCTGCTCCTGCAAATCTGCATGTAAATATATCCTTAAAAATTTAAACTCAGCTCACCCAGAAAGCCGCTGTTTCAAAGAGCTTGAAGGTAACATCTTTAATAAATCAGTAAATGCTCTCGACAGCACAGCCATTCCCTAATTCATCTCCTTGGGTTTATCAATGACAGGCCCTACATCTGAAAAAAAAAAAATCTACAGAGGTGCTAAGATAAATCCAAAATGTTTCCTCCTGAGCATCAAATAAGAGAAGGGTGAAAATATTTTTCTAAAGCGATGTGTAAACAGGAATCATTTTATTACAAGAAGAAAGGGAACACCACTGCAGCCGCACCAGCCGTTCTCTGAGTACTTTCTGCAGATCCCTCCTGCCCTCTTCTTCCAGCTGTGTTTGTTAGTCTGGTCCAGTGATTCTCTACTCTGACCGCACATCAGAGACACCTGGGGAGATTTTTTTTTTTTTTGAGTTGGGAGTCTCACTCCATCTCCCAGGCTGTTAGTACAGTGACGTGCTCACGGCCACACCAGCGTCAACCTACTGGACTCTGGCGATCCTTCTGCCTCAGCCTTCCAAGGAGCCAGAATTACAGGCGCATGCTACCACGCCCAGCTAATTTTTAAAATTTATTTATTGAAGAGACAAGGTCTCACCAAGTTGCCCGGGCTGGTCTCGAACCTGCGGGCTCAGGCCATCCACTCGTCTCGGCCTCCCAATGTGCGGGGATTATAGGTTTGAGCCACCGCACCCGGTCGATTTTTTTTTTTTTTTTTTTAAGAATCATGTCTGGACCCCAGTCCCAGAGATTCTGATTTAATCCATCTGTAATAGTCCAAGGTGGTTTTGATACGCAGCCAGGCTCCAGAACTGCTAAGTTCAAAGGTGATAAGTTGCTGTGGACCTATCACCGAACCCAGAATAAATGGAGACCGCCAGGAGGTCCACATGCTGGGAGCTCCAGCTCCCCTCTGAAATGTATATATGAGATATTCTTAAAAGAGTTCCAAACTGGCGTTGGTGCCTGCTTATTAGGGGAGTCAGGGTGTACTTTAGGAAAGAGACTGTGGGCTGGCTAGTCCTCAGTCGTTATTAATTTTAGGTTATTTACCACCACCACCTCTCTCAACGGTGCAGAAAAGTTTGTTTTCCCTTAAAAGGAAAGGAAAACAAAATCAGAGCATGGGACTCAGAGGTCATTTCCAACTATACAACATACAGAGAAGGAATCTGAATGAAGCCCAGGGTGAATTAAGGTAACACCAACCGCTCCTAGAAGAAAGTTCCAGGAGGGAGGCAACCAGGAAAACAAAATCATGTTCCAAATTCTCCTTTAAGGGACGGGACTGCAGAGCAGTTTTCCTGACTCGCCTTCCTGACCCGTGAAAGAGAGTGGCCTGGCACACCAAGTTCGCCAAAGTTATTCCAGGGGTCAGTGCCGGGCAAGTTTTCACTTGTCAGCAATGAAATCAGAAAAATAAGTGCAAGAATGTGAGGGGCTTGGGGTTTTCTTTTCTTTTTCTTTTTAACTTCAAAGACTGCTCTTGGCCAAGTGCAGTGGTTCATGCCTGTAATTCCAGCATTTTGGGAGGCGGAGGTGGGAGGACTGCTTGAGCCCAGGAGTTCGAGACCAGTCTGGGTAACATAGTGAAACTTCATGTGAACAAAAATAAATTGGCCAGGCATGGTGGTGCACACCTGTGGTCCCAGCTACTCAGGAGACTGAGGTGGAAGGATCACCTGAGCCCAGGAGGTAGAGGCTGCAGTGAGCCATAATCATGCCACTGCACTCCAGCCTGGGCAACAGAGTGAGACCCCAACTCAAAAAACAAAACGAAACTGCTCTTCATTCTGAAATTGCATTCTTTCCTTATATTTTACGATATTAAGGGTTTGTTTTTTGGTTTTTTTGTTTTGTTTTTGTTTTGTTTTTGAGTTGGAGTCTCACTCTGTCGCCCAGACTGGAGTGCAGTGGCCGCTCCCAGCC
>NW_007261176.1:394334-395133 GCF_000164805.1 Carlito syrichta
ACCTGCTGGACTCCGGCGATCCTTCCGCCTCAGCCTTCTGAGTAGCCAGAATTACAGGCATGCGCTACCATGCCCGGCTGTTTTTTTTATTATTTATTGTAGAGATGAGGGCTCGTCAAGTTACCCAGGCGGGTCTTGAACCCGCGGGCTCAGGCAATCCACTCACCTCAGCCTCTCAAAGTGCGGGATTACAGGCTGAGCCACCGAGCCAGCTTGTTTTTTGTTTTGTGAAATGATTTTGACAACGGACCAAAGAGTCTATCAACAGCCTGGGTATGGAAAAGGGGACAGCAGGGACTGGCAGCGCTCTTCAGCGGGGGTGACTGAGGGGGTTCTTCTGTACTGCAGGTGGCCTGTGGGTCTGGCTGCTCTTAGAGTTCCTCTGGGTACCAGCGCTGGAGAGCACGTGTCGCCTTTAAGCAGGGAGTCTGAGTTGGACCGTGACTTTGTTTTCCTGACTGCCTCTACCCGGAGTTGTCTCCTAACCAAGGGGAGAGGGGTGATGTGCCTTTCCTGCATGTTTCCATCTCCCTTCCTTGGTAGACGTCACTTGCCATCCTACATGAACGTCCCAGCTTCTAACATACACAATTGGCCTTATTTTTTTTTAAAGTTCATTTAAAAGTAAGTTAGAGGCCGGGCTCGGTGGCTCAGCCTATAATCCCGCGCCTTTGGGAGGTTGAGGTGAGCGAATTGCCTGAGCCTGCGGGTTCGAGACCCGCCTGGGCAGCGAGACCTCATCTCTACAATAAATCAAAAAATCAGCCGGGCGTGGTAGCGCGCGCCTGTAGTTCCGGCA
>NW_007261176.1:395601-432228 GCF_000164805.1 Carlito syrichta
CCTTCCAAGTAGCTGGAACTACAGGCGTGCACTACCACACCCGGCTGATTTTTTGATTTATTGAAGAGATGAGGTCTTGCTGCCCAGGCGGGTCTCGAACCTGCGAGCTCAGGCAATTCACTCACCTCAGCCTCCCAAAGGTGCGGGATTACAGGCTGAGCCACCGAGCCCGGCTTTATTGTCTTTCTTAAGCTTTTTTCCCTGACACTTGGAGTCCCACCAGAGGATGGTGCCCCTCAAGGACACTCCTGGCTCCCCCTGGTCCTGCCTCACCTCTTCCCTCCCAGGAATGTTAAGGACCGGGACCAGGACAACTTTCTCAAATCAGAGACTGGCCTCCTCTGGCTCTGAGAATGGCCTCCAAGGGAGTTGGGAGCCAAGAGGAGAGTGCCCATGAGAGGAGGAAAGCAGGGGGCCATCCGGAGCCCGGGTGCCTGGCACCCGACAAGCACGGAGGACCACACTCCAAGGGAAGATGGCAGCCTAAAAGGCGTTCAGGTCATGCCACCGTCACGTGTCTGCGTGGGTATTTAATCCCACTGCATTCGAGACTGCCTAAGCATCACACATAGTATCAAAAATAGTAACAGGCCAGGTGTAGTAGCTCATACCTGTAGTCTCAGCTACTCGGGAGGCTGAGGCAGGAGAATTGTTTGAGCCTGGACGTTCGAGGCTGCAGTGAGCTGTGATTGTGCCACTGCACTCCAGCCTGGGAAACAGAGCAAGGCCCTGTCTCAAAAAAAAAAAAAGTATAAATGAAAGCCAACCTTTCTGGCTAAAAGTCAACCATCAGTGTTCTCCACATTTCTCTGAGGGCTGAGTCACCCCTTACAAGGTCCCCTGTAGGGGTAACAGAGAGAAAAGAATATTTATAGTGTAAGCAGGACGGGTTTCACATGTCTTTGCTGTGATAACAGAAACACTCCTCTTCAGAGGGATAAAACTGTATTTTTTTTTTTTTGAGTTGGAGTCTCACTCTGTTGTCCAGATTGGAGTGCAGTGGCACGCTCCCAGCCACCACAGTCTCGACCTGCTGGGCTCGGGCGATCCTTCCGCCTCAGTCTTCCAAGTAGCTGGAACTACAGGCGTGCGCTACCACGCCCAGCTAATTTTTAATTTTATTGTAGAGATGAGATCTCACCAAGGTGCCCAGGTGGGTCTCGAACACGCGGGCTCAGGCAATCCACTTACCTCAGTCTCTCAAAGCGCTGGGATTACAGGCTGAGCCACCGAGCCCAGCTAAAGTTGTATTTTTAATATGCTGTCGCCTGTTGAAGTATGAACACGCCTTTGAAAATCACACGTGGAAGACAATACTTGGTGGGGGGGGTGGGCTTGCCGGGATGCCCCCTTTTCTGGGCACACCTACCCAAGGCGGATCCCAAGAGGCACATGTATGCCAGGGTAGCCTGAGCACATCTGCTTGATCCAAGGATTACCTTTGACCCAAGCCAGGCATATGCGACTCAGGAGTCTGAAGTTTGGAAGAAGAGAAAGAACAGATGAAGGACCTGAAGCTGAGTTCTACTGAAGCAGGGGTGTCCAACCTCGACTTCCCTGGGCCACATCGAGTAAACAGGGACTGTCTTGGGTGGCATGTAAATCAAATAATTTAGTTAGTGTAAATGCATAATAAGACTTAATTTATTTTTATACTTTTTATTGTAAAGCTTAGAACAATGAGAACAATATAAAACTCATGGGAAATCTGACCCCGTTTTTATAAACCTAATCTATCCATGTCTGGTTCAACGGAAGTGGTCACAGTTCTTAGTGTGTTCTCAAGGTGCTCATCGGAAATATTTGTTCGAATTTTGCTCTTCGTGTGAGTCATGATTGAAAGCGGCTGCTCACACACGTATGTGCTGCCAAAAGGCGACGTCATGAATAAGGCATGACTGTGAATTTCAAAAAACAGAACTACACATGGGGTCACAAAGAAAATAAATGCTAGAAACCACATGATGCTAAAAGATTTTGTGGGATGGAATTCCTAGCTGTCCTAGGCCACGTGCGGCCTGTGGGCCCCAGATTGGACATGCCTGCTACACGTTATCTACAAAGAAGAATGTGAGTTCCTAAGAAGCCATCCCCAAATCAGACCTGGTTGCCTTTCCAGGCAGACCTTGGTTATTCATTTTTCCCCCTCAGTAGCTAAGATAAACCAGTATTCTGCCAATAAAGACCTTTAGCTTAAGCAAACTGGCATTGGTTTTCTTGAGTGATGGTAGAAAAGCTATAGGTTTGTGTTAGGCTGCTATCACTGAAAAACAGAAGAGAAACTATTTAAAAGATATTTTAAACCTTTTTCAAAAATATTTGGAAAACTTTACCCAGGTTTGGTGGGAGCACGCCATCGTGTTATTAATTCATAGTGGGTCTTCCAGGAAGGTTTGAGTCTATGAACACTGAGGCTCTGAAGTGCCCATCCGTGTGAGCTCTTGTCTTAGCAGTGACCCTGACGAGTCCCTGTCTTGCTCTAAAAGGCTAAAAGAAGCTGATGGTATTGACCTTCCATCAAAGCTTGCGCTCAAGAGCATTCCACCCGCCAAGAGAAGAATGACTTCGGAGCAGGCAGATGATGGTTTCAGGAGCGCCCGCTGGGCCTTAGAAGGACCAAGATGGCAGGTCGCTGAAGACTATCTTCAGAGGTCTGGCACCTTCACAGGCACCGCACCTGACCACTGCGTTTGAGAGGCGGCACCATCAGAATGGAGACCCAGGGCTGAGGCAGCGTAAATCCGTGTTTTTTCAAGTACGGCCTCCAGAACCACAGGACTGGGTACCAGAAACACAAAACCTCAGGCCCTGGGATCAGGAGATGAGGCCCACAGACTGTGTTTTCACAAGCCCTCCAGGTGGTTCTGATGCGCTTACATTTGGGGAACCACTCACTGGCTTGAATCTGCAACTCGTTCCAAGAAAGACTGGCTGACTTGTGAAGACTGGCTCTGCCAGGGCTAATCCTTGTAAGGGAGGCAACACATTGGACCGCAACATACATCACATTTGATCTCCAGCCTCAGGACTGACATTACCAGGACAAAACCCAGCTGACCAGTAGTCCAAAAAAGCTCCTGGGAGTCTTTCCAAGCTGTGCTTTTTTAAATCCAGGAACTGTAATGCATGTTTGTATTAGGAGGCAATGTGATACACAAAGAAAAGGTTTAGCCTCAAGAAAGGCCACAATTTTAATCTCAATTTTGGCAAGAACTGAGCCTTTCTGAGTCTCAGATGCCTTATCATTAAAATGGAGATTCCGGCCAGGTGTGGTGGTTCATGCCTGTAATCCCAGCACTTTGAGAAGCAGAGGCAGGAAGACTGCTTGAGCCCAGGAGTTCAAGACCAGCCTGGGCAACACAGCAAGACCTCATCTCTACCAAAAAAAAAAAAAAGTCAGTCATGGTGGTGAACACCTGTAGTCCCAGCTACTTGAGAGGCTGAGGTGGAAGGACTGCCTGAGCCCAGGAGGTCGAGGCTGCTGTGAGCCATGATCATTGCGACTCTGCCCCTGCACTCCAGCCTGAGCAACAGAGTGAGATGTCAACTCAAAAAAAGAATTTTTAAAAAAGGAGATTTGATACCTGCCTCTTTTATAACTGTGGAGAGAAATATGCACACAACAGGAATATGTGAACTCAGCAAATGGAACATGCTATTACCATCATCATTATCATTATTATGTGTCTTCCGCCAAGTGGCCACATATATGGCCTACTTCTTAGACAGTGATCTCTATGGCTTTGGTGAAGAAGGCCACTTTTTTTCTTCCTGGAGAATCATGCTTGACTCATCCTTAATTATCACTTAAGATGTATTGCTACGTTTAAAAATAAAACCAATATAACATCAGTTACTTACATAAATCTTAGCGTCTAGGCATTGTTGTGAGAACCTGTGCTCACGGGATACTAACCAGAATCTGAGATAGTCAAGTCCGGCTTCCTGCTCCCCATATGTGCAAAGACAAAAAGAAATATAGTCGTTCCCAGAAGAAACTGTTTACACAGAAGACACATGAAAACTGTGCCAGAGTGCTGACAGCCGCTTTGCCATAATAATGTCCTGGTTCTCCTAAGTCTAGTTAGTACAATCCCACTCACACAGTCCTCAAAAAGATTTCGAAACAAAACAAAACAAAACCTCGGAGGGGAAACACCACCTGAGTGCGAAAGGCCAAAGCATAGAGTATATCAGAAACACAGAGGCACATAACCCAATTCACCTCTTGACAATGTCATAAAATCTATGAGATTTTCTTATCAAGAAAACAGCATCAACTTTCCTGTTTATCTTAAAACACATCTAACTAGAGACCAGATGCAGTGGCTCACACCTATAATCCCAGCACTTTGGGAGGCTGAGGTGGGAGGACTGCTTGAGCCCAGGAGTTTGAGACCAGCCTGGGCGACATAGTGAGACCTCATCTCTACAAAGAAAATTAGCTGGGTGTGATGGCACACACCTGTAGTCTCAGCTACTGAGGCTGAGGTGGAAGGATCACCTGAGCCCAAGGAGATTGAGTATGGTTGAGCCATACTCCAGCCCAGGCAAAAAAAAAAAATCTGACTATAAACAGGATAAACTATTTTAACAAAGGCAAGCATCAGACTATATGTTTACCAGAACAACTTCTCTTGCGTTAAGGCCAAGGGAAAACCAAGCCCTATCATTGGAACCTTCCAGTAGAAGAGTCATTGTGAACTCAGCCTACCCCGGTCCCCTCTCTAGTTGGAAGACAGAGATATCACTGTCTCAGGAAAGACTGGATTTTCCAATCTCGGCAGACAAGACACTATAGTTCCTCATTCCAATATTAGATGACCTTCCCCTGATAAGAAATTGCTTCTATGTGACTGAAATTTCATCTATGACTTCTGTGTCCCATGTGCTGATCCCAGCTCAGTCAGTGACAAATGGTAAGCTGTGGGTGTGTACTTTCTCTAGGACTTGTTATCTTCACTGTAAAATAAAGCAGGCGGGTTATGCTTCTACTGCTTCAAGGACTTAAAACAGAAAACACATTGCCCCCACAGAATGCTGGCCAAATACAATAATGAATGCATGCCAACTAATACCAGCTGTCAGATTTCTCCGAGTAAAATGATGCTTTTTAAAAATCATACCCTTCTGGCTCTCCCCCTCAAGCCCCACATCCCACCTCTGGCCCTTCTTAGACGTCCCCTGGGATCCTTTCCACATTTTTCTTAGGCTGGTGACCATAGGAACAGCATCGGTTCCTCATCACTCTTGCTTTTCTCGCTCTTGCTGGTGGGGTTTCCACAGTTCAATCTGTTATGATTTCACATTCCATTTTTCAAGTACAAAGTGAAGCTTGTTCTGGTTAGCAAGTCATGTCTGAACAACAAGGTTTCAGCATACAAAAGTACATGTTCCACTCTCAAGCCGAAACCAAGTCTTCAGAGGAGTTAATCCGTAGCTAATTCCACACTTGTGGAGTCACTGGCTTTGAACGCCAACCACTGTGACCTGGGAGGCCAGAAGCCAGCTCTGGCAAGCTCCCGGCTTCTACCCAAGCTATAGTCAAAGAAAAAAGAATGACAAGAAAAATGCATATTTAACTACAGCCTGGCTGTCTAAATTCAGAAACATCTGTTCGTTAAATTATCTACAGATCACGTTGATGAGCAAATTGTAGCCTTAAGAATTTTCTAGAGGCAGGAGCAGTCTGGCTTACACAGCCAGGTTTGGATGTCTAAACCTTCAGGAAACCCCTCGTGGGGGAATTCTGGCTCTGCCCAAGGGCCCTGGGAGGTTTCCCGTGGCCATTTCTCCTCCACAGAGGAGGTAGGATCACTGGGCTTTCAGTTGGAGGAATACTGCCCCAGGGAGACGTGGAGAAATATGCATGGGGCCCAATTAGGCCAGCTACAATTTGGCAAATTATATTAACAAAAGATAAGGATCAACAAGGAGACTTACAGATAACAGCAAGGGCTGGAAGAGCTAATGAGCCAGCTGTAAAACATTTGCTGTTAGCTCCCAAACACAGGGCAGTTCACCATTCACTACCAGTTCCATAGTAAACAAAAAGCAGTTGACTACGGTTACCCCTTGCCATTTACGAACCCTATCTTAAGATACAAAACAGGTCGGGCATGGTGGCTCAAGCCTGTAATCCCAGTACTTTGGGAGGCCCAAGGATTGCCTGAGCCCACAGGTTCAAGACCAGCCCGGGCAACTTGGTGAGGTTTCGTCTCTATGATAAATCAAAAAATTAGCTGGGCATGGTGGAGCATGCCTGTAATTCCGGTTATTTGGAAGGCTGAGGTGGAAGGATCACCTGAGCCCAGCGGGTCGATGCTGGGATGGCTGTGAGCGTGCTACTGCGCTCCAGCCTGGGTGACGGAGTGAGACTCAAAAAAAAGAAAAAAGATATAAAACACAGTCTATCAGCTGCTTCACAAACCTCTGGAAATTTCCTTCAGCAGACCTCCCCCAAAGACAATCCCCAACCCACAATGGACCCCAATATAAGTCTTATAAATACCTCACCTAGCCCCTGCCTCTTGGCAGACACACTCTCTGCTGTAATGCCCGTTGCATCCCTTACAACACAGTCTCTAAAATCTACCATTCTTCATTCACAACTAACTTGGCAAATACTTTCACCCCCATGACGCTGGCTATACCAAGCCCGCCCACACATGGCAAACAGTTTCGAGTAGACACCTTTCTTTTTTTTTTTTTTGAGTTGGAGTCTCACTCCATCACCCAGACTGGAGTGCAGTGGCCGCTCCCAGCCACCGCAGCCTCGACCTGCTGGGCTCCGGCGATCCTTCCGCCTCAGCCTTCCGAGTAGCTGGGACTGCAGGTGTGCACTACCACACCCGGCTAATTTTTGATTTATTGTAGAGACAAGGTCTCACCAAGTTGCCCGGGCGGGTCTTGAACCCGCGGGCTCGAGCAATCCGCTCACCTCGGCCTCCCAAAGCGCTGGGATTACAGACTGAGTCACCGAGCCCGGCCTTTCTAAAGGATTACCCCTCGAGCAAGGGCCAAGGAGGTCTGCAGGCCCCTCCAAAACCCAAAATCGCTCCCTGAACCTCTGACTCATGCTGTTGGAAACTCAAGAGATGGATCTGCAGAAGGAACCCAGTCTCTGCCTTTAAGGAGCATGAATCACGACAAAAGATGACACAGCCCAAGGTCCCCCTGATGGCAATGGCGTCTAAGAGAATGAAGAGAAGATTCTGAATGGCCTGGTCAGTGTGTAACAACGGTGATGGACTTGAATGATGGCCAAGACTATAGAGAGGTAGAGAGAGAAAAGTGTAGGAGGAAGAATCATATATGGAGATAGAAGAAAGGAGTGATTTTCTTGGCCCCAGCGGAAAGAGACAGACACGTCATGAAAGACACAACAAGAAGCAGACTGATACCCAAGAGCAGAGGGTCTGGAATGCCAGACTAGAAGTCTGGACCACATTCAACAGGCAGTGGAGCGCCACCCTTGAATCAAGAGAGCAATATGATCAAAGAATGCCGTCAGATCTGTTGGCATTAGCAAGACAAGGACCGATTTGAGGAGTGGAGGCTGCTGCAACAGTCCGGGCAGAAGGTACAGGGGCCCAGCACAGGAATGCAGAAGAAGGAAAGGAAGAGAAAGACATGAGAAATATTATGCAGGGATTTGCAACTATGGATCTAGGAAGTGAAACTGTATATCCAGGAAGTGCTGGCCTCATCCTGCTTCAGCCGCAATGCTATTCTGTGTTCCCTGCTCATAGCATGCTCTTCCACCCCTAGCCTCCCTCAGGCTACTCTGTCTTCAGAGGACTCCTTGCTCTACCACACCCACCCAGTCAACCCCTCCTTGTTCTCCAAGGCTCCGTCCAGGAAGCCTTAAGGGCCCCTTTCCCTGGGTCGGTCCTACATGTAGCACTCAGCAAAGGACTGCTGTCTTCTGCTGTGTCTCTGAGTACCACCCCCACAGACTGAAAATTCCCCAGTGCAGGGCATGTGTGTGGAGACTTCCCTGGGCTAGTCTTGGCTGGTGCTTGTGGGCAGGAGACCACGGCACAAGAGAGGTGGGTGGTAGGATGGCTTAATAGTACAGGGTCAAGGGGGCCATCACCTCCTGTAAGTGCCTCAACCTGGCAGAGACTGACCAGTCCTCCCCAGTCCATGTGGGAAACCAAGATGCACATAGAACCAGTCCTTGAGCTGGTTCTATGGCCTCTCTCTGCCCCTTCCCTGGGCTGGGCTTTGAGGCTGTCTGTGTCACTGGCGGGGACAAGGTTCCTTTGTGTGTTTGTTTGTTTGAGTTGGAATCTCACTGGACTACAGTGGCACAATCACAGTTCACGGCCGCCTTGACCTCCTGGGCTCAAGTGATCCTTCTGCCTCAGCCTCCTGAGTAGCTGAGACTTACAGGCACACAGCACCATGCCCAGCTAATGTTTTGTTTTGTTTTTTTGAGTTGGAGTCTCACTCTGTTGCCCTGGCTGGAGTGCAGTGGCACGCTCACGGCCACCTCAGCCTCGACCTGCTGGGCTCAGGCAATCCTTCCCCCTCAGCCTTCCAAGGAGCCGGAACACAGGCACACGCCACCATACCCAGCCAATTGTTTGATTTGTTGTAGAGATGAGGTCTTTTCAAGTTGCCTAGACTGGTCTGGCACCCATGGGCTCAGGCAATCCTCTTACCTCGGCCTCCCAAAGTGCTGGGATTATAGGCGTGAGCCCAACACGCCCACCCATGTTTTATTTTTCTTTTTGATTTTTTTGTAGAGGTGAGGTCTTGTTATGTTGCCTAGGCTGGTATCGAACTTCTAGGCTCAAGTAATCCTCCTGCCTTTGTCGCTCAAAGTACTGGGATTACAAGTGTGAGCCACTGCACCTGGCCAGGATGTGGTTCCTTTCCCACTGGATGCCCCAGTTCTCCATTCTAAGCTGTGCTGACTGGCTGAAATGCTGAGGATAAAGCTTGACACTAGCATGGATCTGTCTACAAAGCTCTAGAAATATCCAAATCTCTAGAATAATGGTCTCCAAATCATATTGGCAATATACCCCATTCAGTACAAAAGTCCCAATATTTATACATTAAAACAGATACACCATTGTGTTAATATGTAAATTGAAAACGTACACAATGTGAAAACTTTAAAGAATCAGATCAGAGACAATGACACTAAATTATATTTTATTTAGTAACAGTACAAATATGATTATTACTCATAGTATTTTAAGTGAGATATTTTAAGTATTTCAAGTGAGATCAATGAAACGGAATAAGTCCTTCGCTACTTTATCCTTGTAACAAGGTTGAAAAGGAGGAGAAATCTCAGCTGTCCCATTTTCGGGTGCACTTGTGTTGATGCTTTTGGTATTACCTTTCAACCACGGTTTCCTGGTCTTAGATTCTTTGTCGACTTTGTGAAGGTTCGTTTAGGTAAAAATAGGTAATGTAATCCACAGATCCACTTAGCCAGCCATATGTACACTGCCGCCGCCTTCTCAAGCAGATCAGATGATCAGGGATGCTGCGGGGATCTCCTCCTGCCTGGGAACGGCTGACAGGCCGGTGACTGTCTGCCTGTCAAAGCAACTGTCAATCCAGAATACTTGTGCTTCTTAATGTCTTTCTCACTCTTTAAAGATAAAAGTACTAGAAGTTCTAGCATTTTCTTTCTGTGCCCCAATAGGCCATCCTGTCTACCCACTTGGAGGACCACTGTGTTAGGGAGGCATCGAGGCTGGAGGGACAGCCTTGGGAATCCTCCAAATTCAAGCAAGAGACAAGACGGTATCTCCCCAAGTGGACACATGGAAAGCAAAGTAGGCAGGACGTCATATTTTTTTAATGTCCCCAACTAGGAAACAGGAGGAAGAAGTCAGTCAAGAAGAGAAAGAACCCTCAGAAAAGCAGGGAGGCAAATGTACTTAAGCCACATCATAATGAAGGAATCTAGATTTTAAGGAGAGGATGTTGATAAAGTGTTGGTCGGTAGGGCCTAATGTTTCAGAAAAATCCAGGGAGTTCTATACCATGAGAAGGCGATGTGATGTTTGGCAACTCAAGATTAGTTGGCGGCTGGGCACAGTGGCTCCCACCTGTAATCCCAGTGCGTTGGGAGGCCAAGGTAGGAAGATCACTTGAGTCCTGGGGTTCGAGATCTGCCTGAGCAACATAGCGAGAACCCATCGCTACACAAGATCACAAAATCAGGCAGGCACGGTGGTGCGCACCTAAAGCTCCTTGGGGGGCTAGAATGGGAGGATCGATTGAGCCCAAGAGTTTGGGGCTGCAGTGGACTACAACTGTGCCAATACACTCCAGCGTGGGTGACAGAGCAAGACCCTGACTTTAAGGGAAAAAAAATTCACCATGCCTTCTCTCTCCTTCCCTACCTCCCAGTACATCTGACCCCCACAGGCATCACTAACTGAAACAAATCCAGCGTTGGGGCAGCAGGCATCATTCTCTAACACAGGGCCGCAGGCCTGTGGCCTGATAGATTTCAGTCCTGGCCTCATTTCTCTCAGGCCTACGGGGTCATATTAATTAATTCTCTTGTCAGATATCCTGTTGGAAGGAGAGAAACACGCCCCTGTGGACATTGCCATGTCAGCCTTTTTCGCTTCTCTCTTTCTCCCAGCCACTCAGACTTCAACTCCCCCCCCACCATCTCCACCTCCCACGCCCCCGGAGCGCTCCACTGATTCTTCCTCCCCTCCATGTCTCCAGCAAGGTCAACCCGCTTGGTTAGGGCCCCTCCCTCTAGCCAGGACTTTCACTGTCAGAGCCCAGGTGGCCAGTGGTCTCTATTCTGACACTGCCTAACCCGACCTGAGAAATTTCCCCAGCTTTCCTTCCAAATTCTCCTCTCTGCAAACATCTTTCTTTTTTTTTCTTTTTGAGTTGGAGTCTCACTCTGTCGCCCAGACTGGAGTGCAGTGGCCGCTCCCGGCCACCGCAGCCTCGCCCTGCTGGGCCCCGATGATCCTTCCGCCTCAGCCTTCCGAGGAACTACAGGCGTGCGCTACCACGCCCGGCTGATTTTTTGATTTATTGTAGAGATGAGGTTTCGATGCCCAGGCGGGTCTCGAACCCGCGGGCTCAGGCAATCCACTCACCTCAGCCTCCTAAAGGCGCGGGATTACAGGCTGAGCCACCGAGCCCGGCTTGTACACATCTTTCAATGGTTACCCCGCAGCCCAGCAAGGGAAGCACAAACCCCTTAGCCTCGGAGTGCTGACCCTAATTCTTCCGTCTCTGAATCTTCTCGAACGCTTTTCCACTGTCTGCCTCTTCCTGTTTCACCCACTGAGCTGTCTCCCCTTTCCCCCCGCCTCCACCCTGAGGAAAATCTCCCCCTACCTTCGAGGTCCCTCCAATGCCACCTTCTTCTGATTTGCCCAAGTGGCTGTGATGGGTCCCTTTTCTGAACCCCTCTGAAAAGCACCAGCACTCCCCCGGCCCCACCGGGCCCTGCCACCGTGGTATTCTCAGGCTGTTTTTGTGCAGGGTTATTGGCATACTTGGAGCACCCCCCATCCCAGCTCTCAGTTCCATGAGGTGTGGATGGATTTTAACTCGTTTTTGAACATGTATGTAAGTCTCCAAGAAGGTTGAAGAAACGAAATCTGTTCACTCATCTCAAAATGGTGCCCATTTCTTTCCAGAAGGTATTTTACTCATTGAAACTCTGGAGCCATTAATAGCATCTTTTTGTGTTTAAAATTCAAAAGAATTTTGGAATTTTGGAAACAAGACAGACAAATCTCAGCCAGGACATGTTCAATGACAGGAGTATGTCTTTGGCTGCCGTTCACACATCTCCCTCTGCCGTGCTCTACATTTTGAAAGAGAGCAGTCCAGGTACCCATCCTCCCAGAAGAACTGACAAGAAAACGGAAAAGTCTTTGTTGATTCTTCTAGGCATTTAATGTATTATCTCAGAACGTTTTAAAAATGTTTTCTGGTGCTGATTTTCATCTTTGAAGTGGATACACATTTACCACCCTTGACATCTTTTTGTTTGGATACATGTACTTATGTTTTCTAAATATTAGACAATTCCATCAAGTCATGCATTTTGATTTTTTTAGAGAGAAGGGAACACGGGTTTTCTCCCTTTCACCTTCTTCTTTTAACTCGCCAAAAACATTCCCCACACATACTGCAGAGCAAGGACTTGGACAGATGAGATGCTGCATTTGCGTCTGGGATATCATCCCTGTCCTCAGGGAATATAAATCTTGTGGGAAAGAAAGACCAGTAAATGGGCCATTACTCGCGATGGTGCTTAAGTGTTGCAGGGAGGGGAAATGCCAGGTGCCACTGGCCACACAGCAGGGGCCACAGCGTCCTCCTGGGTTTCTGGAGGAAGGCTTCTTGGACCAGAGCCTCTAGCAGGGAAACTCGGGATGGTCCACCCAGGGAAACTGGCTCACAGGCACGTTCTGACTCAACGGATCTGGGCTGGGGGCCTGGGAGTCCTGCATCTCTTACCAGTTCCCAGAAGATGCTAATCCTGCCGGTCTAAAGTCCACACTCACGGCAGCAAAGGGCCTGGAGGACTAGACCCCAACACTGAGGCCAGACCAGCAGGGAGAGTAGCAGAATTTGAGGCAGAAAAAAATGATGTGAAAACAGCCAGGAGGAGACAATACTCACCACTACTCCTGCCCTGGCGGATCTCAAACAGGAAAATGAAGAGAAAAGGGGGAAAAAAGGAGTTAAAAGCAGCTACAAAAACATCCATAATCTTGAAAGTGTGATGTGACCTTCCTAGATAGACTTAAGAGCTCTCCAATTCAGAGTAATTAGAAGAAGACAAATCTACATTATTTAAAAGTCTGAGCTATAAAATATTTTTAAAGGTAGTTGAGTTATTTCCAGTACTTGTAGACTCTTAAATCTACAGTTCCCCAGGGTCACTGCCATGTCTTCTTAGGTGAAAAGGTAATTATCACACTTGACACACTGGTTTTAAGAAGTTCGAAAACTTACTTTTTTTTTTTTTTGAGTTGGAGTCTCACTCTGTCGCCCAGACTGGAGTACAGTGGCCGCTCCCGGCCACCGCAGCCTCGCCTGCTGGGCTCCAGCGATTCTTCCACCTCAGCCTTCCCAGTAGCCGGAATTACAGGCATGCGCTACCATGCCCGGCTGATTTTTTGATTTATTGTAGAGATGAGGTCTCACTGCCCAGGTGGGTCTCGAACCCGGAAATCTTCCTTTTTTACGGCAAGTTTTGTAATACCTTCATAACTATTTCTTCTTCTTTTTTTTTTTTTGAGTCGGAATCTCACTCTGTTGCCCAGGCTGGAGTGCAGTGGCACCATCACGGCTACCACAGCCTCAACCTGCTGGCCTCAGGCGAGCCTTCAGTGCATGCCACTATGTCCCGCCATTTTTTTGATTTATTGTAGAGACAAGGTCTAGCCAAGTTGCCCAGGCTGGTCTAGAACCTCTGGACTCAGGCAACTGTCTCACCTTGGCCTCCCAAAGTGCTGGGATTACAAGCATGAGCCACCGTGCCCAGCCGTATTTTTTATTCTATCATATGTTCACCACACAATTCTTAACAGTAGAAAAGATGAACTTTAACTGGATCTGTATTCTAACTAGCCAGTTCAAAATAACAAGATTTTTCTATATTCAACATACAGGATGCCATTCCAAAAAAGAGATGGTAGAAAATGGTAAAATGACATGTTGATATGACAGGTTATTTTATTTAAAATAATTATATGCAAGTATATGAATGCAGTCCACTACGGAAAAAGAAGTTAGGCGGACACACGAATTGAACTCTCGAGTAAGGAGAACACAGGAGTCTGAAATACACACTGGAAAGTTTTAGTGCCATGCCGACCATCTGTTCATCTGACTCAGCAGCAATATTGTGAAAATATTCAGGCATACTTCTTGAGTCGTTTCTTCAGAATATGGTTTCCATTCAAAAGTTTATATTACACTCCCTGACACTGTGGTCCTTAATACATACATACATATATATGTCTAAATTCTTTTTAAAGAAGCATTCTCTTTTTGAAAAAAATTACACTGACTGAATAATAATAATATTCATGGACTTAAGTTCATAACGATTGCTTCCAAAACAAATGGCCTAAATGAACAAAAGTACTAGCATTCGTATAATAAAACACTGAATCAATTCATTAATTGACTGTTTTGGAAAGTCAAACTACTAGCCATATTCCTCCAGGAAATTATTTCAATAAGCAACTTACTCCTGGATACTCCTGGTAGGTCAAGCTCAGTTTGCCAACCAGTTCCTACCATCTTCTAGAAGGATTTAAGAAAAGAAGCACTCCAAGAAAAAAGACAAATATTTAAAAACATAAAAAGAAACTCACACCGGGTCTCGGAACAAGTCAATCAAAGTTTCAATTATTCTAGTGACATCTTTAAAGACAAATTCAGTGAAAGTGGTACCCACTTATACAGTGTGCTATGTTCTGAACCCAACAAAGCACAGGATGAATCCAAACGGGGGTCTTTGCTTGGTGAAACAGAAAGAGAAGCCCACACACAGATCCTCCTCCTAAGTTTTAAAATAATGTATCATAGACCTAATATTCCTTTTTTTTTTTCAGTTGAATTCTCACTCCGTTGCCCAGGCTGGAGTGCAGTGGCATACACATGGCCACCCCAGCATCAACCTGCTGGGCTTTGGTGATCCTTCCACCTCAGCCTTCCAAGTAGCTGGAACTACAGGTGCGCGCTACCACACCTGGCTAATTTTTTATTTTATTGTAGAGATGAAGTCTCGCTAAGTTGCCCAGGCTGGTCTTGAACCCACGGGCTCTGGCAATCCACTCACCTCAGCCTCCCAAAGTGCTGGGATTACAGGCTGAGCCACCAAGCCCAACCAGACTTAACATTCTAATTCAAGCCCAAGATTGGAGGCACCGCGTTATATCGGCACCCTCCCATTCTTCAGGCCCACCTTCTCATTGCTATATCAAGTGGCTTATTCCTGGAGAAGGTCTTACCAGGACCAAACAAACATCAAGACAAAAACGGGCATTCACAGCCTGTTTGGATTTGTACAAACACAAGTCAAACTTCTAAAGAAATAGCTGAATTCTCCCTTTGCTCTAAACCCCAGTAAGAAGACTCATCAGAGAGAATATTGAATACTTGAGTGAAAACATCTTTCTGTAAGTTCACTTTTATACCTAGAACAATTTACAAACTCATGAGTGAGCCAGGTCCTTGGCTCACCCACGCCTATAATCCCAGCACTTTGGGATGCCGAGGTGGGAAGACTGCTTGAGCCCAGGAGTTTGAGACCAGCCTGGGCAACATAGCGAAAACCCACCTCTATAAAAAATAGTAACTTAGCCGGGTATGGTGACTCCTTGGGAAGCTGAGGCAGGAGGAAGGCTTGAGGCTGGGAGTTCGAGGCTGCAGTGAGCTATGAACACACCACTGCACTGCAGCCTGGGCAGTAGGGCAAGACCCATTCTCTAAATTAAAAATAAATAAAAAAGTAAAAATCGGTCATGAAGGAAGAGTCCAGGGCTTGTTGGACAGGTTAGGTTATCCTCCAAACCACAAGCTTCTCTAGATGGTTCACTCCATTGGGGTCACTGGCTGTCCCTTCCTTGCTGCCTTCAGGAAGACCCAATGTCCCCCAGATCCACTGTCATCCATGATGGTACACAAGAAGGCAACCCTCCCATTATTTCTAGAACATCTTGGAAGCTACAGAGACCAAGAGATCAACCAGGGCAGAGAAGGAACAGCAGAGCTCGCTGGCCTGCAGCTGATAGAGAGGGTAGAAAAGGTTTTCCTGGACTATGACCTCACCCCAAAATAGCATTCTCCAGAATTTCCCACAATCGGTAGCTGGCTTCTTCCCACGGCACTTCTGAGAAGTATTATCTTCGCTCTATTGAGAAGAAACTGGCACAGAGAGCCACACTCATCAGACACACCTGAAATGGAACTGAAGCCTTTGCAGCGGCTGATCTTTAACACAGGCTTGAGGCTGGCCTCTCACCTCCTTCCAGAGAAAACCAGAGAACCGGAGGCAGCACACCACAGCAACTCAAGCAGCCGGAAGAAACACCGCGTCACTGCTAGGGAAGGGAGGTCAGGAAGAACCGCACATCTAAGTGACTTCACTCTGGGAGTTTCTGCAACCAGATTCAATATCCCATGCCGGCATCTGGCCAGGCTGTTGGGATAAATTTTCTAGTCCGTGCCAAGGGGCATTTAAAGAGGAAGAGAAGTTAGTCTCTTGCATTCTCCTAAGGATGCTCTACAAGAACAGTGTGATTATGTGGAAAGAGTTCTGAAGGCGGAGGCCAGAAGCTACCATTCTGACTCCACATCTGCCAGTCACTTCACTTCTTTGGACCTGTTTCTTCACCTGGAAGTCAAGAGAACGGGTTCGGCCGGGCGCGGTGGCTCACATCTATAATCCCAGCATTTTGGGAGACTGAGACGAGAGGATTGCCTGAGCCCGTGGGTTCAAGACCACCTGGGCAACATGGTGAGGCCTCGTCTCTACAATAAATCAAAAAATTAGCTGGGCATGGTGGTGCATGCCTGTAATTCCAGCTACTTGGAAGGCTGAGGCAAAAGATCACCTGAGTCCAGCAGGTCGAGGCTGCAGTGGCCATGAGCAGCGTGCCACTGCACTCCAACCTGGGCGATAGAGTGAGACTCTGACTCAAAAAAAAAAAAAAGAATGGGACCAGGATATTCAAGCGCCTTTTCCAGTCCTAAGGCTCTGGTGACTCTAACATGAAGAGAAGCAGATGGTAATAGAAACAAGGAGTACATAGGACCTTTATCAGTATGAAAAACAGTGAAATCCTGCAGCCACACTGAGTCCATCCCTGCAGCACCCTCTCCCCTGGAAGAGAGCCAATCATCTCATCGCTGCAGGCTCTGTGTCCTGTGTCATCAGCGTCACAGGTACGACTAGCTGGGGCCAGTGTTGCAGGAGTAAAATAATTTAACCAAGACCGTTGTGAATTAAGAAAGACAGATTTTTTTTCTTAAGGCAGAGTACAAAAGTACATTGCCAGGGAGCCAAGGGCAACACAGCAAATACGAGGCTGTCTGACCCAGGCAGGGACTGGAGGGAAGTTTTATAGGGCTGTGCTGGGGGAGGCCCGGAGGGGTCTGGAGAGGGAAGTTGTGCAAGATGGTTGATTGCTGGTGATCTGTTCCTTAAGATAAGGGCAGTTGTTTTCTTTTCAACAATGGTTAACTACTTCTTATAACCATTTACCACACTCAGCAAGCTTTTACGACCTTTGCTGTGATTAGCAAGTTTCTTGAGACATTTGCAAGTTTCACTCCAAGACCCTTCCCTCAGCACATTTGCTCAGTTGTTGCTGGCCTATTCCGGCCTCATATTTCTTCACAAATCGGAACTTCCTCAGGCTCAAACAGGGAGCCTTAGGGAGAGAAGAGAGGGGCAATATTTCTGTGATGTGACTTCTGGGAAGGCGCCTTCTCCCTACTCCCCTACGTC
This sequence comes from Carlito syrichta, assembly GCF_000164805.1. Lineage (NCBI taxonomy): Eukaryota > Metazoa > Chordata > Mammalia > Primates > Tarsiidae > Carlito > Carlito syrichta. The sequence goes on from NW_007261176.1 coordinate 413,093, forward strand.
CAGCAAGATGTCCCCTCCCCCACCCCCACATAATAATACACATAGCAAGCACTTGGAGAATCGTTGCTATGTGCCAGGCACTGTTCTCTGTGCCTTGCATGCACTGACTGTTTAATGCTTCCAGTTATTTGAGGCAAATATTACTGTCATCCCTGTTTTCCTGAAAATGGAGGCCCAGAGCTGAAACGGCTTGGCCAAGGTCATGCAGCTTCTAAGCAGGGCCATCCAATGCAAATTTAGGCAGGCTGACTCCCAGGTCTTCACCAATAGGCTTCTCGGAGCTGAGAAGTCACAATGAGGGGCTTATTCTCTCACCATTAACGAGCACCTCCCATATGGAGTGGGTGGCTGCCTGTATCAAGGACATATAGCCTCTTTCTTAATGGGAAACGATGGAGACACCAGATGGACCAAATCATAAAGGAAAGAGACAAGCTTGGGTTTCACTGCCTGGTCTATCTGGTACTAGTTGCCTGGCCTCTGGAAATTTTTCTTTTCTTTCCTCTTTTTATTTTTGTGAGTCAGGGTCTCGCTCTGTCACCCAGACTGGAGTGGTGACAAGATCACGGTTCACTGTAGGTTCAACACTCCTGGGCTCAGGTGATCCTCTCAAGTAGCTGGGACTACAAGCACATGCCACCACACATGGCCAATTTTGTGGGGGTTTTTTGGTTTTGTTTTGTTTTTTGTAGAGACCAGCCCAGGCTGGTCTTGAACTCCTGGGCTCAAGCAGTTCTCCCTCCTCAGTCTCCCAAAGTGCTGGAATTACAGGCCACCATGCCCAGCCTAAATTTCTTTCTGTTTAAAAAGACTTACACTGAGGGCCTTGAGTCAAAAGAAATGGAGTGGAGGATTTGCCACTTGGGCCTCCAAATTTGGAAGGGTTGGGACCAGACGGCGGGAGTATGGACAGTGAAAATATTTACCTAGATCGGAGTAGAAAAATTGGTCTATGGAATACACTGCAAGTCAGCAGTGGACAGGACAGTAACAAGGGCACTGTCTACCAGCCTACATTTCTTAAATGAGTCCAAGTTCCCCATCTGTTAAATGGGGTTAACAATACCCACTTCACAGATTATTGTGAGGATCAAATGAAACAAGGCTTGTGGAAGTCCTGGCCAGTTTCTGAATCACGACAAAGGAAGAAAATCACAAACAAATATAAATGGCTCTGGATTTCAGGGGACTAGACTGGGACAAAAGTTTGTATTTTGATGTTAAGTTACCCACCTATTCATTTACTTAAATGACACCTGCTTCTCACTATTTACTGGGAGTCATAAGACTTCAGTTCCTAAAATTGTCCCTTGAAAAGTTGTCCATCGTGATTTACAGGCAGAGACAAGGCCGGGTCCTCTGAAGCAGTGGTCCCCAGCCTTCTTGGCATCAGGAACCGGTTTTGTGCAAGACAATTTTTCCAAGGACTTTGGGGGGCCGAATGTGCAATCGAACCTCTCTGTTAGCGTTCATCTGTATTTACAGTCACTCCACAGCGCTAGCATCACCACCTCAGCTCCACCTCAGATCATCAGGCCTTAGATTCTCATGAGAACCACACAACCTGGATCCCTTGCATGCCAGTTCACAACAGGGTTCTCGCGCCCAGGAGAATCTAATGCTGTCACTGATCTGAGAGTAGATGCAGCTGTGCTCGCCCACCACTCACCTTCTGCTGTGCAGTAGGGTATTGGACCACTCTCCCTACTCATCTGCTCTAGCCCTCAATTGCTTTTTTCTCTACCCAAAGATAAAGGAACTGCTGAAAGGAAAACATTTGATGACATTCAGGACATCAAGGATAATACGACAATGGATCTGATGGCCATTCCAGAAGAAGAGTCCCAAAAGTGTGTGTGCGTGTGTGTGTGTGTTGGAGTCCACTGCCCAGGCTGGAGTGCAGTGGCACACTCACGGCCACTCCAGTGTCAACCTGCTGGGCTCCAGCGATCCTTCCATCGCAGCCTTCCAAGTAGCCAGAACTATAGGCACGCACTACCATGCCTGGCTAATTTTTTTTATTTATTGTAGAGACGAGGTCTCGCCAAGTTGCCCAGGTGGTCTCAAACCCATAGGCTCAGGAAATCCACTCACCATGGCCTCCCAAAGTGCTGGGATGACAGGCTGAGTCACCAAGCCCGGTCCGAAAATTGTTTTAGTGGGTAACTAAGTGCTGGCATCAGTGCAAAGCTTTTCAAAGAAGATACTTCAAAGGTGACCATAGTGATATTCAGCAATGAGGTATGTGGCACTTTTTCTAGAATGAGTTCATGAACTTAATTGTTGGACCTCACATGTATATGCATATGAGGGCTGATACACACACACACACACACTTCTCTTGGAACCATGTATGTGAAATTTGTATAAATCATTAGCTAAGTAAGTTTATAGAAGGGAGAAAATACCTGCCAAGATGTATTTTCAGAGGAGTTTCAACTACCATCTAGACATGCACAAGCTGAACTCCCTAAGTAAATGTCCAAAATAGATGACAGAGAGATGACCCAAGGAAATAAACATGCAAAGAACTGACGCTGTTTCTGCAAGTGTGATACAACACATTGTTTCTTCAACTACTCTAAATATCTACAGAGTAATATATATAGTCTACAAGGTGGTAGGAACAGCCAGACTAGATTTAAGTATGCTGTGATGCCACAGGAGAATCATCTCTCCTTCAAGCCTGCCTCCTCTTCCAGAAGGCCTCCTAAGGGCCGAGGGACTTGCCTTCCACTTAGTCACTATGAGAATTAATTCTAGGCGTCAACTTGACTGGCCTAAGGGATGCCCAGATAGCTGGTAAAATACTGTTTCTGATGTGAGGCCCAGATAGCTAGTAAAATACTATTTCTGGTATGAGAGTGTTTCTGGAAGAGATTAGCATTTGAGTCAGCAGTCTAAGTAGAGAAGACTCACATTCCTCAGAGTGAGTGGGCCTCACCCAATCCTTTGAGGGCCAGAATAGAACAAAAAGGTAGAGAAAGGGTAAATCTGTCTCGTCTTTTTGGGGGTTTTTTGGGGGGGTTGTTGTTTTTTGAGTTAGAGTCTCACCCTGTCGCCCAGGCTGGAGTGCAGTGGCATGTTCACAGCCACCGCAGCCTCGACCTGCTGGGGTCAGGTGATCCTTCCGACTCATCCTTCCAAATAGCTGGAACTACAGGCTGATCCATCTTCTTAAACTAGGACAGTCACCTCCTGCCCTTGGACACTGGCACTTCTGGTTCTTGGGTCTTCAGACTCAGATTGGGACTCAAATCATCCGCTCCCCTGAGTTCCCAAGCCTTTGGACTTGGACGGAATTACACCATTGACTTTTCTGGGTCTCCAGCTTGCAGATGGCAGAGCATGGAAGTTCTCAGTCTCCCTAACTGCAGGAGCCAATCCTAAGAATAAGTCTCTTTCTGTATATCTCTATATATCTATCCGATTGGTCCTGTTTCACTGGAAAACTAATACAGTCACCAAAGCCAGCAAGAACTGGAAGTCAGTGTAAATTTCTCCCTTCTCCCTAAATCAGCACCCCAGTCCCAGGGCTTCTAACCTCCTTTGTCTCACTTGGGCTATCCCACCCCCTCGCCTCCATTCCCACATCACGTCCTTAGTTCAGGGCTAGAGTCAGGAAACCCACAGTCTCAGGAGGTAGACATCACAAGGCACAGTCAGGAGGGATAGAGGTAAACCTTGGTGCCATGGAATCAGATGGAAGGGCCCAGACAGGACAATCCAGAGGGGTGTCCTGAGGGAGGTGTGTGTCCAACTGAAGCAGGGAAGGATGAGTGGGAGAGAGGCAATTACCAGTTCCTTTCAGGAGCATTAAACTGAAACATAGAGTGTGAGGGTGGGGAGGTGAAAACTAGAGCAGAAGATCACAAAGTTGCGGGGGCTTGTTTGCAGATGAGTTTGGATTTGACCAAGCAGTTGACTTCTTGGAATTAAAGGAGGGCAGGTCAATATCAGCCATTAAAACACCCATTTGCACACTGCTGTGGAAAGATGGCTAAAGAAAGGAAAACTGCAGCGGTTTGAGTGTGTCTCCCAAAAGTTCACATGTTGAAACCTTAATTCTTCAACATGGCAGTGCTGGGAGGTGTTTGGGTCACGGGGGAATGTGCCCTCATGAAGAGATTAATGCAGTTCTCACAAGCATGAAGAGAAGTTCTCATGAAGCAAGTCAGTTCAGCCCCTTGGCCAACCCTCTTTCTGCATGCATTCACTTGCCCTTCCTCTGAAGCAGCTCTGGTCCTCCCCAGAGGCAGCCGCCTGCTCTTGTATCTCCCAGCCTCCAGAATCACAAGATAAATAGACATCTTCCTTTATACATTATCCAGTCTCATGTATTGTTATAGCAACAGAAAATGGACCAAGACACTGACTGTCCATGACAGCCACACTTAGTGCAATATTTGGGAAGCAGAGTCCCAAGGAAGGGAGAGGCCCCAGAGACATGTGGTCACTGGAGAGATAAAACAACATGCCCGCTCAAGATAGTTTCAATGTCCCTGTTTTGTCGTAACAGACACAGCTATTACATTGGATTTAGCCCAACGATGCCTCTTTACACATTTTAAGTTCCACCTAAAGGTTTCTCCCACATACAAGGTGGGGGACTCCAAAAAACCTGGAATTATCTTTTGGAGAGTGAGCCCCTCGTAGTACACTTGGGATTTGTTCCTTCAGAGCAAACGGTCAACCCAAGTGTTTATGTGGACGTTTTGAGAAGGCTGTGTCACAATTTGCAGAAGAAACACCCCAAGTTATAGCAAACAGGTAACGGGTTCTTCCACCATGACAATGCACTTGCCCACAATGCACTGAGTATTCAGCAGTTTTTCACCAAAAGTGGCATGGCCCCCACGTCCCACCCTCCCTATTCACCCAATCTCACCCCAAGCAACTTTGTTTTGTTTCTCCGCAAAGGGAAACGTTTGGTCCACGTGGAAGAGGTGAAACAAAAAATGGCAGAAGCCCCAAAAGGCATCAAAATTGATGAGTTCAACAACTGTTTTGAGCACTGGGAAAGTACCTCAATAGATGTATCAAACAGAGAGTACTTTGAAGATGACTGAAGTTTCAACATGTAAAAATAAATACACAATATTTTGTAAATACATTCCAGGATTTTTGCCCCCCACCCCTTGTGTGTAAAAAGACTGTTACCCACTCTTGTACCAATCATCGAGTTTAAGCCAATTAAAGAAAGCCAACTGTCCAAACCAAATAAGGCAAACACCGAAGTGTAACCAGTTCAGCTGTTTCTGTCCCTTACTTCTGCTGTCTGTAGGTCACTTTCCTTTTTCTGTGCATAATCTTCTTTCACCATGTTGCAGGGTAGGAGCTTCTCTGAACCAATTCTGGTTCAAGGGCTGCTCAATTCACAAATCGTTCTCTGCTCAGCTAAACTCTGCTTAATGTAATTTGTCTAAAGTTTTTCTTTTATCACAGTCAATTCTACTCTCCTTCAATTCACAGAGTTCCTTCTGTAAGCAATGTCCAATAAACTAATAAAAATGCATGGATTCTGGATCCCAGATCCAATAAAACAATGTTCCTTGATTCTCTGCTATGAACCAAGTACCACGAGAAGGCCACCTAGAAGCACCCAAAATATCCTCTCTTGGCTGCAAAGTTGCACTGGCATCAGACCAATTTTATTTCTTCATACAGTCATGCACAGTTAGCATGAAATAAACAACGACCACCAAATCATGGTCAGAGACCAAGCTGAGTGTATTGCCTACGTAACAGTGGGAACCGCCTTGCTGAGGAGGAAGTGAGGTAGGGCTTCCGGAAGTAGGAAGGCCCTGGTATTGGGCAAATAGAAGAAGTACACTAGCCAAGGCAAGATGCTGAGCCCAGGCCTCCGGGAGGTCCATAAGCAAGGCTGCCAACTCTTCTCTGTACTTAGATGCCTTTATAGAGTCTGGCTTTAAAAGGACCATGATGGGTTGTGTGAAGATTCCAGCAGGCCCAGGGTCATTCAGCAGACAAGCTCACATGTGCATGTCCAAAGGCTGGGAAGACTGACCTTAACTATACCCAACACAACCACACCACCACCACCAAGTAATTACATGCATCCCTCAATCCCTGTTTGATAAGAACTGCATGTTTTTCTTTTTTGGAAATCAAGGTAACTTTCAATAAGGGTTTCCCAGGGAGCCTAGGGTCTAGGATCATAAGAGATATGGCTTCCTTCCAATGCGTCATTGTATGGCTTTTTTTTTTTTTTGAATTGGAGTCTCACTTTGTCATCCAGGTTGGAGTGCAGTGGCATGCTCACGGCCACTCCAGCATCGACTGGATGGGCTCTGGCGATCCTTCCGCCTCAGCCTTCCAAGTAGCTGGAACTACAGGTGCGTGCTACCACACCCAGCTTATTTTTTTGATTTTTTGTAGAGACGACGTCTCGCCAAGTTGCCCAGGCTGGTCTCGAACCTGCAGACTCAGGCAATCCACTGGCCTTGGCCTCCCAAAGTGCTGGGATAACAGGCTGAGCCACGGAGCCCAGCCCAATGTATGGCTTTTAGCCAATACTTTTGCACTTCCAGCCTGTGTCCTCTCTTCCAGTGCTAGCTTTCCAGAGAAGTGAACTCTCTGCTTTAGAACACCCCTTCTAAGGAGGCCAGTCAAAGCCCTACAAAGCTGCACCGGTGCCTGAGAAATTCGAGTGTTGGTTTTACTAGCTCAGCCCTTTTCAGTCATTGGAAAAGTGGTTTTGTTCAGCCCCAATCAATGAATTTCTATTGAAACGTATGTTTCTCTAACACACACAATAAACTGGTACTTGGCAGTGATTTAAACAAGTGAGCGTGACAGTCTCCCTTCAGAGCAAGGACACAGGAGTCAGTCAGATTTCTACAAGTTTATCAACATCGAATTCTTTCCCTGGGGGCTGCTCCTTAATCCCAAAGCAGCTGTCTTCCTTGGGCACAGAAGTCGCACCGAGAGGAAGGTGTCTGGTCTAAGGTACCCAGAGGATCACACTGGCTGCCCAGGCCTCCGGGGTACTGCCTTCCTGGTGGCAGGGGTGCCCTCCACACATCCCACCATCCATCCTGACTCTGGCCTTCAGAAGAGGTTCAGGGGCACAGCACAGCCTCCTGGGCTTTGGCATCTGCTGCCTTCAGCAGCCATGATCATGTGCCTGGCACCGTGGCACGCTGACTTGACCCACCCCTCTGCCAGCCTCTCCAGGCTGGGCACCACCACGACTGCCCCTACTAACTTGGGTCACCCTTGAAGAGCGAGGTTCTCGCTCCTGAGCCCAGCCAGTAGCTGGTGCCTGCGCCCCACCGATGGGATAATGGTCTCAGGCCAATTCACAGCTGTCCCAAGGAAATCCAGCTCTTCCCAGGGAGCCCGGTTGAGTTTACTTCTCTCAATGATGCCTCTCCCCTAAAGGAGACACCGCCTGGCGTGTGTTTCTGCATGTGCATACATCTGTCCTCATCTGTTTATACTCCCTGACACCAAACAGGGCAACTTCAACCCTCCCTGGGAGGTGGGACCAGAAAGCGGTTCATCTGACGTTGCATTGGCTATGTGCTAGGGTCACTGGGAGGACATCAGAGAGGTGCTTTTCCATTTTCCAACACCCGCCATAACCTCCAATTCTGACTCAATTGGTTCAGGATAAAACCTGGCATTTGTATGATCGTAAAAGCTTCCCAGGTGATCTTTTAGAGAAAGGGTCTTGCTCTGTCACCCAGGCTGCAATGCAGTAGCTCAATCCTAGCTCACTGTAACCTCAATCCCCTGGCCTCAAGGGATCCTCTTGACTCAGCCTCCCAAGTAGCTGGGATTACAAGAGCATGCCACCATGCCCAGCATTTTTTTTTTTTTGGTAGAGACAGGATCTATGTTGCCCAGGCTGGTCTTGAACTCCTGGCCTCAAGCACTGCCCCCACCCCCGACCTCAGCCTCTCAAAGCACTGGAACCACACACGTGAATCACCAAGCCCAGTGCATTCCAAGTGATTTTAATTTGTAGCCAGGGCTGAAGAACACTGATCTAGAGAGAAAGAGGTAGAGACCACCAGCTGAGACTCTCCGTTGCGTCCAGATTGACAAGGACATGCAATTCCAAAAGCCGTTCCTGCCCAAGCCCTTTCCCAAGGCAGGCCAATCCCTGCCATCTACAGAGTAACCATCAGAATTCTGGAGCCATGTCTCTTTCAGACAGTACCCCAGTCACCCATCTGAGCCTCAGTTTTCCCAACTACAGTACAAGGGCTGTTCCAGAGGCATCTGTTTTGCCTCTCCAGATCCCACTTTCCCATGTCTCCAACGCCCTCTCTCTCCAGCTTTCATTGAAATGCAGACTGTTGATTAGACTAGCCTTTCTACCCCTGCCAGAGAGCTTTCTGCGCTGCCTTGAAATTAGATTTGAGCAGCGTCTGCTCTCTAAATAAATAACACCACAGAAATCCGAAACTCTATCATCCACCCAAGGAAGAAACACGGATGAGGCTGTATCCCATATACTGCATAAAATACTCCATCCGTGGGACCGCGGCTCACTGTTCTGTCTGGAAACACTCGTGCCAAACCACACCAATGCAGCCCATGGATGCCTCCGTCGGGTCGGCCACAGCGTTTACTGGGATTTCTGTTCCCTCCGAGCTTGGTTTCATATCTACTTATCAAGTAGAAAATTCATTCTGGGGCTATTTTCAGAGCAAATACAATGACATCCTTAAGGATATATTAGTCACATCACTCTAACCCAATGAGACAAATAAGTTTCTCATCCTACAATAAACTCAGCACGTAGGAGATCAAGTAGTCTCTCAAACAGGACTGCTTGGATGAAAAATGGCATGAAAATATACAAATGACCAGGGTATATGGCGAGATTCAGAAAAAAAGTGGGTCAATTTGGGATCCCACCCACAATGATTTAGTTACACCAAATACTGAAATTTGTTTTCTTTCTTCTTTTTTCTAGAGACGAGGTCTCGCGATGTTGCCTAAGCTGGTCTTGAACTCCTGGGCTCAAGCAATCCTCCACCTCAGCCTCTCAAAGTGCTGGGATTACAGGTGTGAGCCACCACCCCCAGTCTGCAAAATATTTTCTTCTTGTACGCTGCTTCAGGATGTCCTAGCATCCAGCAAGCCCAGATCACAGCTGAGTTCCAGACCCGGAGTGTCCATGGGCTGTGTCCAGATGGAGATCCCTAAATTCAGCACATCTAGGTCAGAATGCATGACCCGTCCCCTCCTGCTCAGCGTCCCAGATCTCAGTGAGCGAGGTCATCATCCGTGTAAGAGATCCCAGTTATCCCAGAATCCTCCCTCTCCCTCCAAGCTTTCCCTGCTTCTTCCAAATCCCTAAGCCCCAGAGAGCCGACCTCCTCTCACCTTCAGTCCCGTCTCTTCCACCCCAACCCCACAAGCTCCTGTTTTAACCTGTCATTTCCTCATTTCTCCCCCAGATTCTCCCAGTGGCCTCCCAACTAATCTCCCAGCGTGCACTGAGTCCTGTTCTCCCATCCAGCCTTCTAAGTTCCACCACATCCCCTTCATGAAGCAATCCTGACCACGCTGTTCCCTTCATTAGAACCCCCCGATGGCTTCCCACAGTCTACAGGATGAAGTCCAAAGCGGGATACACATGGCCAGGCGCAGTGGCTCATGTCTGTAATCCCAGCACTTTGAGAAGCCAGGGCGAGAGGACTGCTTCAGAGGCCAGGAGTTCGAGACTAGTCTGGGCAAAATAGCAAGACCTCATCTCTACAGAAAAATGAAATAAAATAAAAAATTAGCTGGGCATGGTGGGCATGCCTGTTGCCCCAGCCACTCAGGAGGAGGATTGCCTGAGCCCAGGCTGTGGTGAGCCATGATTGTGCCACTATACTCCAGGCTGGGCAACAGAGTGAGATCCTGTCTCAAACAGACAAAGTGCGGTACACAGGGCCCTCCACAGCCCAGCTCTTCAACCGTAAATGTCCTCAGGCCTCACCTTGCACGCTTTGCCCTGGTCCCAAGAGCTTCTTGGAGCACCCAACACACCACCCCGTCTCCCCCTCCTGCTGGGCGGAACGTCCTTCCGGATTGCATTGTCCAGACCCACCTCCTCACGCCTGACCCCAAAGAAAGAACAGGACACCCCTAGCCTCGAGTCTCTGGGCATGCTCCTGGCACAGCTTCTATACATCATCATGCTTATTTAGTGACAAAACTGTGAGCTTCCAGAGGCAAGAGTTACACTTTACCTTTTAAGCTCAGTGCCTAGTGGTGCTGCCCGATGCACTGTGGGAATTTTTTTTGTTCTTTTTGAGTTGGGGTCACATGCTGTTGCCCCAGCTGGATTATGGCCCACTGAAGCCTCAAACTCCTGGGCTCAGACCATCCTCCTGCTTCAGTCTCCCAAGTAGCTGAGACCACAGGCATGCGCCACCACACCTGACTTTTTTTGTTTTTTGAAGAGATAAAGTGTTGCTACATTGTCTAGGCTGGTCTAGGCTCTAACTCCTGGCCTCAAGCGACTCTCTCGCCTCAGCCTCCCTAAGTGCTGGGATTATAGGCGTGAGCCACTGCGCCTGGCCATTGTGGGAATTTAATAATAAATATTTGTTAAATGAATGGATGTCTCCATGACAACATTCTAAGACAGGCTCCAAACGATTTTCTTTCCAGCTCACAGACTTTGCTTTCAGCTGCTTATGATGTGGAACTGCCTCTTATTCCACATGTAAATCATTTGCAGAAGACTGAAAAATAAATCAGTACAGGAGACAGATCAGCTCCTGATCCCCAGAGAAATCATGTCTTTGTTCTTTACTCCTGGAAAGAGGAGTCACGCTTCAAGGCACTCCAATAGCAGACTGAGAAACGATCAAAATGAGTTATTCCAAATCCCTGGCCCTCCCCAATTTGAAATGCCCTCTTCCTAGAAATGATTATTTGGGTGAGGCACAGAGTGAAGACACTGATTAAAGCAGAAGGACCACGGCACAAACAGGACTGGCTTGCAAAACCTACATCCAAGGCTGCTGCCCTTGTGGATGGAAACTAACACCCAGAGTGAAACTGACTTTCTCAGCTTTCCCACTTCTAATACCATGAAGAAAGCACATAAAAATGCAGGCAGCACACTCAGTTCAGCAGCAGACAGCCCCTTGCCCAAGGCTGACCCTATGCGACACTCTGGGCCCACCCAGAACTCCGTCTAAAATGTCAAATAGGCGTAATGTGTCTGCAGCATAATGTCACCAGCAAATAATTGCTTCTCCAAGTAATGATTTCATATTGGAAAATGAGCAATTTAAATAAATGTTTCATTAACATCGTGTTTTCCTGCTCGATGCTAATGTACCTAATTTGTTTTCCCAGATTCTCTTCCCTAGATTCATTTCCTGCAATCCTCCTCAGGACAATCTGAAACACGTTGGGTCCCTAATAGACAATCCCGAGAAGTTGGAAACAAACAACCGACCCAACAAACAAGCGAAAACCCAGACGCTCAAGAGCTACCGGGAGCTGTTTGTTCTCGAACACTTATTGCGTACGCTGTGGCTTCCCCTGTGAGTCACACAAAGGGCAGCACAGAAGAGACTGTCCTGACCCCTTGGGGGTGCTGGGTTTACACAGATGGTGGCCACACATCGGTCAGTGGGCACGGCTGGTCCCAGCCAGAGGCAAGTGGGAGAGATTCTGGAAGAATGAGAACCGTGCAATACTCTGTTTTGAGGCCCTAGAAGGCTCGTTCTCATTCTGCTTTGCTTATCTGTACAGGGATTCTTGCTATGTGCTGATTCCAAACCCCAAACATTTCAAGGATATTTCGAACATCTTTTATTAATAGCAACTCTTGAATATTTCCACAGCACACTGCTCAGGCATACTCCAACATGCAAAAGCAGGTACCATACAAGGGCTTGTTCTCCCAAACCTTGTGGGATATGGTACAATGCTTTAATCATGATGGTGTGGGGAGCAGGACTGGACACCACACTACTAAAAGGGCATCTTTAGGGGATATCCAACCACATCAGAATGGTTCTGGGAGCCAGGTATGCTGATTCATGCCTATAATCCCAGCAATTTGGGAGGCTGAGGTGGGAGGACTGCTTGAAGTCAGAAGTTCGTGACCAACCTGGACAACATAGTGAGACTCACTGTCTCTTAAAAAAAATGTTTTTTAATTAGCCAGGCACAGCAGCTCATGCCTGTAATTCCAGCAACTTGGGAGGCTGAGGAGGGAGGATCTCTCAAGCCCAGGTGTTCAAGGCTGCAGTGAGCTATAATCATACCCCTGAGCTCCAGCCTGGAAAACGGTAAGACTCCTTTCTCTAGAAAAAAAAATTTTTTTAAAATTAAGCACACCTCTAGTCCCAGCTATTCAGGAGGTTGAGGCAGGAAGATCACTGGAGGAGTTGAAGGCTACAGCTATGATTGTGCCATTGCACTCTAGCCCGGACAACAGAGTGAGACCTCGACCATCTCTTAAAAACAGAGACATTGGTTTTGTGTGCACCAGTATACTTCAGGGGACAACATTTTTATTTGGTTCTATGACACCTGGGGAGCAAACATCAAGCTTGGTGAAAAAGTGAAACACTGAAACGGTGAGTTATGGAAACTTCCAGTGCCAGATGTCTCGTCTATGGCAGAGCGAGAAAACCCTCAAAAAGCGTAGAAATAGCTGGGCACAGTGGTTCCCGCCTGGAACCCCAGCACTTGGGGAGGCCGAGGTGGGAGGATCCCTTGAGTCCAGGAGTTCAAGACCAGCCTATATAACGTAGTGGGACTTCACCTCTATAAAACATCACAAAATTAGCTGGGCTTGGTGGCAGGTGCCTGTGGTTCCAGCTACTTGGGAGACTGAGGTGGGAGGATAGCCTGAGCCCAGGAGGTCGAGGCTGTGACGAGCAGTGATCGTGCCACTTCACTCCAGCCTGGGGGACAGAGTGAGATCCTGGGCTCAAAAATAAATTTAGAAAAACATCAAAATTAAAAAAGAAATGTTTAAGTGTGGAAATCACACAGAGGGACTGGTATTCTGGGCTCTGCCACATATGAGCCGCAAGGCTTTGAACACTGGCTCTATTTTGTGAGCTTCCTTTCTTTATTTTAACATAAAGTAATAACAACAACAGCAACAATCACCATACTTGCAAGCCGTGCTGGGACCAGAGACCATTTACTGAGCGCTTCCTAGGCAGCAAATGCTGCAGTGGGCACTTTACAAAGTGCCCTGGGTAGGCACCAGCTCGCTTAACCCCGAGAGCCCCCTTGCCAGGGGGATACGGTAACTCCCCTTAACAGAGGAGACTCACGGCTTGGTACCCGGCCAAGATCACCCGGCTGTCATGAGTGGCAAGGTCTTGGTTCAAAACAAACTTGGAAATGATCACCACCTCCAACAACGCCACAAACCCCCTAAGACGTAACAGATCCCAGTGGTAAGTGCCCCGAAAGCGCTCCGTGGACGGCGGCCTCACAGGGCCAGCATGTGGTGACATCCTTGTCCCCAGGGAAGCCGGCCCCCGGCAGGTCTGGAGGCAGAACACCTGAGCAAGGCGGGACGAGGGCCACCCTTCCAGCACTTACTTTCTCAAAACAGCGATCTCATTCTCTATGCTGCTTTCCTTGCCCTTCAGCGCCTTCTTGGGGATGCACTTGACCGCGAAGAGTTTCCCGGTCGCCTTCTCCTCGGCTAGAACCACTTCAGAAAAGGCCCCGCTGCGAACAAAGAGGGAGAGAGAAACACTGAGGCCCAGGGGTGTTGCTTCACGATGACGCCCCGCCGCCGATCCCGCCACCAAAGTTGGAAAAAAACAATAATGGCGGCCCAATCACTGTTGTTACTGTTACTTTTTTCCAGCATGGCTCCTTACCACGCCGCGCGTCTTTACGCCAAAAAACACACCTAGGCAAGCGTGCCTCGTGCAAAGGGACACGCGGAGGTCGACGTGGGTTGGGCCACCTGTCGCCCACTGCCAGACATGGTGCCCCCAAGAGGCACCTCCTGCAGAAAAAGTTCAGAGCCTTCTGCCGTTCCCACCCCTCCCACCCCCGAGTGGACTAGAAAGTCACGTCCAGATTCCGAGGTCCCCAGAGGCCCTTCGTCCAAAGGAGATTTCAGAGCACTTGGCAAACACTGGCGGACATCCCTCGGAGGGGTGAGGGTGCGCGTCCGTGTGCATTGGCGCTGTGGGTGGTGTAGACACAGGGTGATTAAGTGGTCGAGTTGTGCAAGTTTTCACTAAGCAGCGTGTTTCCTTTTTAAACCAAGCAAACAAACAAGAACCCCACAGCAGGAAAGACTGTCCTGCCTGAAAATGTACCTTTAACTCTGTGGCAGCAGAGCCAGAAACTGAAATCAGCATGTTTGGGACCAGGGCGTCTGTCTCCCCAGAAGGACGCCCGTGGTCAGGGATTCCCCAAGCCAGTGTCCTGGGGCCACCTCCTCCCAGTAGGCCCGGCCTGGGTGCCACACTCTCCTCTAAGGACTCTGACACAGAAACAGCCTCCTCCACTCTGTCCAGAGCTCAGCAACTCTATTTTTGCCCAGGCCAAAGAAAACACCACAACCCACTGTGTCCCAGTTGCAGATTTCAGGGATAACGCTTATTTCCTCAGAGAGATCCCAAGTATGGTATCTACACAATCAGAACTCCCATTTCAGGAGACAACTCCTGTATTGAAAGATACCACTGAGGCTGGGTGCGGTCGAGAGAGAAGAGAAGAGAAGAGAATAGAAGAGAAGAGAAGAGAAGAAAAAAAAAGAAAACCAGCCAGGTGTGGTGGCACATGCCTGTAGTCCCAGCTACTCAGGAGGCTGAGGAGGAAGGATCGCCTGAGCCCAGGAGGTCGAGGCTGCAGTAAGCTGTGATCGCCGTGATTGTGCCATTGCACTCCAGCCTGGGTGACAGAGTAAGACCTTATCTCCAAAACAAAAAAACAAAAGAAAAAAAAGAGCTTCCTGAGTGTTGCAGATGCAGGCTGAACAACAGTGAGGCTCCATACAAGCGGGCACCTGTCAAAGGGGACGGGGCAGACCTAGACCAAGGGCTCTCCATCAACAGTTCGGAGCAGGTCACAGAGCTAAGGCTGCAGTCCCATTCTCTCAGAATGAAAGTCAGCCTGCAAACTCGCTTGGGAAACAGTGACAGCAGGGGCTCAGATAAACATGTGTATACCGCTGTTCACAGCGGCATTATTCACAACAGTCAAGAGGAGGACCCAACCCACGTGTCCGTCAGCAGATCAATGAATGAACAAAATGGTCAACACGTACAATGAAATCTTATTCTGCCTTAAAAAGAAATGGAAGCCAGACTTGGTGGCTCAGCCTGTCATCCCAGCACTTTGGGAGGCCGAGGCGAGTGGACTGCCTGAGTCCACAGGTTCGAGAACAGCCCCGGCAACTTGGTGAGATCTCATCTCTACAATAAATCAAAAATTAGCTGGGTGTGGTAGCATGCACCTGTAGTTCCGGCTACTTGGAAGGCTGAGGTGGAAGGATCACTTGGACAAGTATGAGTCCACTTAGACAAGGTCCTTTGCATGATCAAATTCATGGGGACAGGAAAAAAAATGGTGGGTTTCTGGGCCTGGGGGGAGGAGGAATGGGAAGCGATTGTTTGGGAAGATGAACAAGTTCTAGAGACGGATGAGGTCGTGATTCTACAACACTGTGGATGGACTTAATGCCACCGAACTATACACTTAAAAATGAATACAATGGGCCCTGCACGGTCGCTCAAACCTGGAATCCCAGCACTTTGGGAGGCCTTGGTGAGAGAACTGCCTGAGCCCAGGGGTTGGATACCAGCCTGGGCGACTTGGCGAGGCCTCATCTCTACAATAAATAAAAAGTTAGCCTGATGTGGTAGTATGCATCTGTAGTTCCAGCTACTTGGAAGGCTGAGCAGAAGGATCGCCAGAGCCCAGCGGGTTGACGCTGGGGTAACCATGAATGTGCCGCTGCACTCTAGCCTGGGTGACGGAGTGAGACTCTGACTCAAAAAAAAAAAAAAGAATACAACAGTAGGATTTATGTTTTGTGATATATACTTTACCACAATAAAAATAAATAAAACGCCTGCCTGGTTCTACTCATTGATATCGCCTGAGGATGAACACACTGAAAAGATTTGATCAACCTTTTTCCTAAAGAAGGAAATTACATGAATAATTGTAGGGTGCCATAATGGTGCGGACCACTCGATGTTTACGAAGGACTTTGGCATCTATCAAGGAACCCAATCCTCACAGCAACCCCGCCCGGGATACAAGAAGTTACTGTCACAACCATTTTACAGATGTGGCTACTGAGTCCAGTCACACACAGATAGGAAGCGGGCGGAGGTCCTTCTCGATACATCAGCTGGGTGGATACATGTTGCCATAATGGCCTGTATCTCAGGAGCACCACAGGGGACGGCAGTGCAGGGGTCAGTTCCTGTCGCTGGGTGAGCTCTCATCACTCCCAAGCATGCACATCCACCCCCACTTACCCTTTAGGTAAACAACGTGCAGGTCTCTACTTTAAGTTCTCCAAAGACAAGGCTCTCTAGCCTTCTTAGGGGATGTAAGATTAGCATAAAGTATGATTGTTCTTACAATAAACAGGAATCACTTGAAGACACTTCCTTTGTCCCACAAAAGCTAATTAGAAGCATCAAACACAAAACAAAACTCACAAATGAACAGTTTGAGCACTTTCAGTGTAATCACACAACACAGTTATGAGGGTGTGTGTGTGTGTGTGTGTGTGTGTGTGTGTGTGTGTGTGTGTGTGTGTGTGTGTGAGAGAGAGAGAGAGAGAGAGAGAGAGAGAGAGAGAAATTGAAAGGTGGGGAGGGGCTGAGCTAGCGACAGGAAGGATGGCAGCAAGGAAGATGATCTGAGAGCCTATAAAGCCTTCACACAACCCAAGAACACAAATTCCAAACGACAAAGAGCAGGGGCAAAGAGTGACAATGTTTTAAAAATACAAAGAGGACAAAGCGGGGTGCACCTTTTCCATGTAAAACAAAGAAGTCGCACATTTATTTGCTGGCTTATTTATTTGCATTTTGTATTTTTATTCTTAGCATTGTACATGTAAAATGGACTGGCCGAACACTCCACCCTGATCAAAGCTGCAGTGGCATCTTGAAATGGACACTCCGGTGGGGCCCACACTGCTCTCTGCAATCTCTTTCCCTCACCACCACTTGACTGAAACCCCCAGGGGTCTTCCAGTTGCTAAACCCAATGGCTTCTTCTCACCGCTTGTCCTGCTGGCCTTTGATGTGGCAGCCGATGGCCTTGACCTCCTTCCTAAAAACTCCCTTCAAGGCGCCACAACCGGCTCTCCTTCTGCCTTTGAGTCCATTTCCCTTCTCCCCCGCTTCAAGCATCAATGGTGCCCAGGGTTTCCTCTGCAACTCGCCTCCTGGAAAACCTCAGCTGTTCCCATCATTCCCACCCCCACCTGTCCCGATGGCCTCCTGATCTTTATTATCTATATTTTAATCTCTCTCATGTGCAAACCTCACCTTCCTGACTGCCCACGAGGGCCCTGGTCAGCCTCTCGAGGGCACGATAACCAAAGGGAAGACAGTCTCTTCCGCCCACAATTTCTCTCTCCGATGATCTCTCTCTCATTTCTACCATTGGAGAGACCTGCCTACTCCTCTAATTTCCATCACCAAGTCCATTCAGGCCTTCCACTAAAAACACTGCAAGGCCTGTCTGTCCCTCACATCCCTTCACCACTACTCAGATCCGAATCTGGGGTATTGAGCATCCGTACTACTTCCCCATTTCCTCCTGGTCCCTCTGCCCCCAGCAAGCCCACCTGCTTGCTACCCGCTACTGGAAGGACTTCTCTAAAACAAAAATCGGATTATGGCACAACCCTTCTTAGATTTTTGAGGTTTCGTGTCTGTGGGATAAAGTTCAGACTGCTTTGCAAGTGGCCTATGGCACTCAAAGCCCTTCCAAACTTGACCCCACTTTGTAGACGCATCTATTACTTTGGCTCCAGTCCCCCACACAAGCACTCCCTACCACACGCGTCACCGCAACTCAACCATTTCCCAAACAAGTCCATGAACTTTCACACCACTGGCCTTTGTTCAAGTTCTGCCCACGTCCTCCTTCCTTGAATGTCACTCTTTCTGCTTGGCAAAATTCCATTTTTTTAAAGGCCCAGGTGGTATACTTCCTCCTCTTTTAAGGCTTTCTCAATTGTCTCTCACCCAACAGAAAGATACCCTGACTGGGAGGAACGTGGTATAGACCTACCTCAGCTTCCTGTGAGGTGCTAGCCTGCAAGCCAGCAGGAATTGGATGGGGTGGGGGTGGCAGGGCAGGCCAGAAAAGCTTGGAATTTTTTTTTTAAAAGTGTGTATTTACTCTTACATATTTAAATTTCAGTCACCTTCAAAGTACTCTCTGTTTGATGCAATACACCTGAGACAATTTTTCCACTGCTCAAAACAGTTTATGAACTCGTCTACTTTAATGCCCTTTAGTGTTTCTGCCATTTTTTGTTTGTTTCACCTCTTCCACATTGGCAAAATTTTTCTCTCTGAGGACTTTTTTTCACCCGGGATACCAAAAAAAAGTCACTCCAGGCAATGGATTGAATAGGAAGGGTGAGGCATGGGGGTCATGCTGGGTTTTTTGGTCAAAAACTGCTGAACACTCACTCAGCGCAGTGTGGGCAGGTGCACACATAAATCACCCATCATGAAATGGGCAAATGCATTGAAAGAATCTCCAAAAAAATTCACCGAAGTGTCTCACAACATTGCTAGCTGGTACACTGATGCCCATAGGGTCCTAGAACACTTACCTGGCAGAGGAAGGTTGTACTACAAGGGCTCACCCTCCAAAAGATAATTCCACCAGGTGTGGTGGCTCACACCTGTAATCCCAACACTTTGGGAGGTGGAGGTGAGAGGACTGCCTGAGCCAGGGGTTCGAGATCAGCCTAGGAAACTTGGCAAGACCTTGTCTCTACAATAAATAAAAAAAATTAGCCAGGCATGGTAGTGTGTGCCTATGGTTCCAGGTACTTGGAAGGCTGAGGTAGAAGGATCGCCTGAGCCCAGTAGGTAGAGGATGCGTTGGCCATGAGTGTGTCACTGCATTCCAGCCTGGGTGATGGCGTGAAACTCTGACTCAAAAAA